>NW_003852402.1:20289805-20290752 GCF_000181295.1 Otolemur garnettii
GGAAGGGAGGGAGGGAAGGAGGGAAGGAGGAAGGGAGGGAGGGAAGGAAAGAGGGAGGGAGGGGTACAAGAATGTGGGGGGAGGATCCAGTGTACTCAACACTAATATGAAACCAATATATAAACAACTGCAGGTCCACATGAAAGGAAAACACAAACATAGTCTAGCGAGGGGGGAGGGAAGGAGGGCAAGGGAGGGAGGAAGAGGGAGAGTGATCAGCGGGATCCCACCTAATATGCATGATGTGAAGGTGTTCAGTACATCCCCGGAGGGAAGGGCTCAACTATGATTTGAACATTATCTTAGAAATGAAAAAAACAATGTAACCTAAACATTTGTATGCTCATATCAATCTGAAATAGAAAATAAATTAAAACAAATAAATATTTTGCATAATTTTTTTAAAAAAAGAAAGAGAAAGTTCATGTCATGGTACTTGTCCTCTTTGAGTCTCAGTTTCCTCACCTGTAAAGTGGGTATGAGAAAAAATCCCAAGCAGGACTGTCAGGAGAAGGAAGCTGGTGACTTCAGTAAAGCCTGCGACAGATTACTAGATATCCAATAACAGTGAGCTCCACCATGCCCACACACACACACACACACACACACACACACACTCTCCCACCCACACACACCTTCACACACCCTCACACATATCCACACACCCTCACACACACCCTAACACACACCCTCACACACATACAGTCTCATACACACCCTCACACATACACACACTCACACACACATCATCATACACCCACACAGTCTCTCGCACACCCTCACACACCCACACAGTCTCTCACACACCCAGTATCACACACCACACAGTCACACACACACACACCCTCACATATACAGACACACACACATCATCACACACCCACACAGTCTCTCACACACCCTCACACACACCCACACAGTCACACACACATCATCACACCCCCTCA
>NW_003852402.1:20290875-20320175 GCF_000181295.1 Otolemur garnettii
ATACAGACACACACACATCATCACACACCCACACAGTCTCTCACACACCCTCACACACACCCACACAGTCACACACACATCATCACACCCCCTCACACACACCCTCACACGTACAGACACTCACACACACACCATCACACACCCACACAATCTCTCACACACCCTCACACACACCCACACAGTCACACACACATCATCACACACCCACACAGTCTCTCACACACCCACACAGTCTCACACACACCATCACACAAACCCACACAGTCACACACACACCCTCACACACACACACACACACATCATCACACACCCACAGAGTCTCTCGCACACCCTCACACACACCCACACAGTCACACACACATAATCACACACTCACACAGTCTCTCACACACCCTCACACACACCCACACAGTCTCACACACACCATCACACAAACCCACACAGTCACACACACACCCTCACACATACACACACACACACATCATCACACACCCACAGAGTCTCTCGCACACCCTCACACACACCCACACAGTCACACACACACATCATCACACCCCCACACAGTCTCTCACACACCCTCACACACGTCTTTTCCTCTCAGTGCTCTCAGGGCCTCACAACCACTGGGGATCCCATGACAACAGGGCCTGATCTTTGAAATGTGGAAACAAGAGTGAGGACAAGGGTTACGTTGCTTTCCTCTCCAAGTGGGGGAGAGGGCAGAGGTTCCTAAGGAACAGCGGTGCAGATACTGAGGAAGGGGCTCAGGACGACAGAGCTTGCTGGCTGGTCAGTCCCCCATCAGTTAGCTAGGCGTTGCATCAGGCCTGTTGCAACATTCTCAGAAAACAGAAAAGTCCACAGTGCAAATGGCACAGGTTTATAATTTGGAGAATTGGGGGGAGAGGTTACACAGAAAAGAAAGTGGCTATCATTTTATAAAATCATAGCTAGAAACAGTGGTAGCTTCCCAAATATCTTTCCCTACACTCTTCTTCTCTTTAGCAAGAGGCAACACACGTGCACACACACTCATACACATACACACAAATATTTAAACCCCTTAGTTGAAGTCTGGCTGACACACAAAATGCTTCACATACATATTTCATGTATATAGCTTGACGAGTTGGGGGATTGCATACAACTCTGAAACCATCGCCACAATCAACATCATTAACCTATCACCTCCAAAAGTTTCCTCCCACCTTCCTTTTTATTATTAATATTATTTTTGTATCCCTAACTCTCTTATTAATACTGGCTAAGTGATTCTAAGACAGCACCAGAAACAACATCAGACGTTTTTCAAGTTCAAATCTCAGGTGTGCCTTTCTCAGACACAGACTCCAAGGTGAGTCATTTGTCATCCTCCCCTTCCTCTTCCTTCTAAATAAAAACCCAATTAAGAGAAACAATTCAGTCTCTGCAGTTGCCTAATTCACTGTGTCAGAAGGTGACGAGGAGATAGCTTATCTGTAGATCCAGTCCTTGGACAATTTTAAAAGGCAAAAGATTTATGAGATCTGAAAAAAAGACCAAGGTACTAATTTTAACAATAAGGTTCTTCCTCACATGTTCCAACTTTCAAAAATATTTTCATCTGATATTTCCACTTGGCTATATATTCATATTAGGAATGAAAAGCAGTAGAAGAATTTATAATTGAAGTCAAAAGAGAAAGCTTTCTAAACCTACTCTTCTCCTAGGGAAAATTTTCACTTAAGCGTAGCGTAAATACCCTAGTCCTAACTCTCAAGTCATCTGACATTACCAATCCTCCCACACTCACATCAGTATTTGATAACTCACCAGAACATAGTACCTTATGCAGATCAAATTGTCTATAGGATAAGAACAGAAATATTTCTGAAATTTACTGTCTCCTACAATTCTCCTTGGGTGAACTCAATGTCAAATATTATTCAAAATTATTTCTTCCTAAATAATTTTTTCACAAGGTAAGCATCTGTTAGAGCCATTGACTTCTATTTGAGTTTAGAATTTCTTTCGTTTTCTTTCTTTTCTTCTTTTAATTTTCAGGATTTTACATCAAACACTACTAACTTCAAGTTCATTGATTGACAGAAATCACTGATGTCAAAGAGAAACCTTTGGCTCTGTTGCCACGAAGTAGACGCCCCACTCCCAAAGGAATTAGGTACTTACTTGGATTGTTTGGGGTCAAAGATGAACTTTCAAGGCCCCAGGAGGATTCTTAGCCCCGCTCTCCTCTCCAAAGCCCAGCAATTTTGCTACAAATTCTCACATGTGCAGTGGGGTTGAGGAGGAGGACAGAGGTCTAGCGACAGCGGTGGGTAATCACAGGCGGCCTTCCGGCCCAGAAGCAGCATCTCTGCCTTGGCTGTGTGCCTCACGGACACAGATTAGTCATTAACAGTCCTCCCCTGCTAAATGATATAAACACAGAAAGGAACCTTGGGAGAGCCTCGTGATTCCCAGGACAAGCCCGCAGAGCCCCGGAGCCCTGCATCTTGCCTTCTGCAGACAGTACTCCTTCAGCTGGGCTGTAGGCTCCTGGGTGCCCATATTTCTATTCACATCAACTAAAACTGAACTGTGGCCATCCTTCCGTCTCTTTCCAATCTCTAATAGCGCCCTTACTTCCCAGGAACTGAAGCTCTGAGCTCTGAGCCTTCCCCCCTCCCCTCTGCCCAGCTTCCCATCTCCAGTAATGACAGATTCCTATTGATTCTGCCTGCGGACGCTCTGACTTCTGAACGACTCTGTCCTCTGCTGATGTGGGCCCACTACCACGTCCTTTCTTAAGAACAGCATTGATATCATAACCCATTTCTCTCTTCTTCTTCTGTTTTCCTAGTTGGACAGCAATTGGACAGCTCTGGTCAGATGCCCACTCTTTAGTCACCACCTTGAGCAAGACTTTAATGTCCCTGAGTCTCAGTTTTCTCATCCATAGAGTGGACACAAGGAAATTGTCTCATGGGCTATGGTGACAATTATGTGAGTAGTTAAAAGGTTTTAAAAAGTGCCAAGCAATCAATAGATTTGGGATATTATTATGTCTCTTCTTTCTGAGTTGAACAAGCCCTGGTTGAGTGTCAGCTTGCTATTTACCCAGAGGCTGGGTGCCCTCCTAATCAAAAATCCCAAAGGGTTCTCCTTACCTAAAGAATAAACATAAACTGCGTGATGATTAGAACCCCACTGCCCCTGATGATCTAGCCCTAATCTATCTTTCTAGAATTTTCTCACATCCTGCTTCTTCAGAGACCCCAACCTCGGCCCACCTGTACCCAACCTTCCTTTCTGCAGGCCTTTGCACAACCTTTCCTTTGACTGAATCTCCCTCTTCTCCATCCACACACAGAACAGAAGCCAGGTTCAGCCCCATTCCCCATCTGCCCATAAGCCTTCCCTGACCCTCTCTTTTCAGTTACCTTGCTGTCCCTTAACTCCTCTGCCCTTATCTATTCTAGTTTAAGTCTACCTATCTTATCTCTTTAATAAGAACAAACTTTCTGGAGGAAGGCAGCATTGCAGACTTGCCTTTGTGTCCCTCCCTTGGCTTAGCAAAGTACCTCTCACTGAGAACGCATTGCATAACTATTTGTTAATTCAGTCGGTGGGTGAGCTGAAAAATGGAGAATTTTCCAAAGTAGCATGGCCGCACACACACGTGTATCTGGCAGCTAGTGGAAGGCCAACACTCACATCTGTTACAAATGTTACGATACGTATAGCTTCTCTTATTAAACAGCACATGTGGGTCCCATAGGCTCATACTCCCTACCTCTGTGGCTCCGGATGTAGTACAGGGCACGCCCGGACCCTTCGTCACAGGAAGAGGGATAACTGAAGACACAGACTCTGGAACCGGACCACCTAGGTTCTAATCCCAGCTGTGCCAGTTATAACCTATGTAGCCATGACCTGAAGCTTTTACTTAGTATCTTTATGTCTCAGTTTCCTCATCTGTAAGATGGAGATACAATTACTGTACAATTATTTCATGGAGTTACTGTAAGGATTAAATGAATTATTGAATGAAGTGGTGGTACTTGGAGGGTACCTGATACACGGAAAACTCCATGTATTATTTTCCTGGGCATTTCACACTAACAGTCATCTCCTCCCAGCAAGACTAGCTAGTCCCTGAGTGTTTCCCATCCTTCTGGATTTCTGATGGTGTACAAGGGAGTGCTGGGCGTTACATAATGGGCTTTCCAAACATTTAAACAAGTATTCATCTTCTATTCACATCACACAATCAATCCATTTGAAAATCCTTAAATTTTACTCTATATGTATCCGCTACCTTCCCATGACTTCCTCCACCATCACTCTATCCAAGCCGGCTTTCTCACCTGTGGTTTGTGGGATCCTACTAGACTGAAAAGATCATGTCATTCCTTTGCTCCAAACCCCCCAATGGCTTTTGTCTCCCTCAGAGTAATGGCTGAACTTCTTACAGTGACCGGGTAACCTACACGGCCTCCCAACCCCACCCTGTCCAGCCATCTCTCTAACCTCCTCTACCCCTTCCAGTGCTATTCCCTGAACCCACAAAGCACACTCCCCCCCTTTCTAGGCTTGCTGTGCTTTGTGCCTGGAGGCCTTCAATTGCTCCCCACAGATGTCTACTCATCTTATCAGAGAGACCTGCACACACACCAAATAAAATGACATTTCCCTCCTCAGTCCCAGACCTCTCTTCTCATTCTTCCCTTCCTCCATCTTTCCTCCTAGCACTTGGCGCCCCTTGGCACGATCGACTTGTTTACTACCTGTCTCATCATACGGGCCATAAACAGAAGACATCTGCCTTGTTTACCGCCATGGCCCTGTTAATGGACGCCCCAGGTATTGTGTCCATGATGAGTAGGAGAGCCCCAGAGCCTGACCTCTGGAAGCTCACCATCCAATGAAGGGGGGAGACACTCAGAATAATACTCGAAATACTCAAAATAATAACGATGATAATAATAATAAAGGAAATCACATGAAGAGTTACTAACATTTAAGTCCACGGTAGCATAAAAATACTCTGCATTAATCCTCACAAGACAGAAAATGTGCTCCCTCTCTATTCTTAGGATTAATTTTAATGTTAGTGGTCCCTTCTTTCATGCAACTTATAGCTTCATGTAGGATACAAATGATTAATAAAAATCATACAGATAACTTTCTAATTTCTCTTGTGACAGTATGTCATGAATGAGAAATACACAGTGCTGTGATGACATTTATCAGGGAACCCAATGTGTCGCAGGGGTCAAGGAAGACTTTTCCTAAGAAAGTGATGTTTTCACCAAGATGGCAAGATCTTAGATGTGTCAGGAGTGAAAAGGGAGCATTTCAGAGAATGGGAAGGGTAGCAGAAAAGGCCTGGGGCAGGAGTAGCTTGGAGAATCCCGGGAAGTAAAGAGAAAGAGGAGGAACAGAGGAATAGGGGTGGGATTGGAGGTGGGGGCAGTCGTGAGAGGTGTGTATATCCATATAGACACATACACATATAACACTTATTTTAAATTTTACTAATATAATAGATATGACACATATTTTATAAAGTCATAAAATATACAATTTTTGTATACTATCAATTCTGTGTAGTCAATTGAGAATGTTTTCATCACGTTTTGATGAATTCTTGAATTTGCAGCCTTGGTTTGACAAATGGAATTGCATCCTAGACCACTAATTCTTCTCCCAACGTAGTTATTGTTATGACATTTTATAAGTGATCTACTGTTTTAAAATATTACTCTTGCACAAATTGCTTTCATTAAAAGGAACCCTCTTTCTTTTTTTCTTTCCTTTTTTTTTTTTTGAGACAGAGCCTCAAGCTATTGTCCTGGGTAGAGTGCTGTAGCATCACAGCTCACAGCAACCTCCAACTCCTGGGCTCAAGCAATTCTCCTGCTTCCGCCTCCTGAGTAGCTGGGACTACAGGAGCCTGCCATCACGCCCAGCTATTTTTTGTTGCAGCCATTGTTGTTTGGCAGGCAAGGGCTGGATTTGAACCCACCAGCTCAGGTGTATGTGGCTGGTGCCTTAGCCGCTTGAGCCACAGGCCCCAAGCCATAAAAGGAACCCTCTTTCAACTTCAACACTATGTATGATGGAAATTTGCTCATTCATGAGTGATGTGACTGCTTTTTTGCATAATCAAATTCTTTGCTGAATCAAATAATAGTTTTCACATACTGGAAAACCATTCGTTCGGGTTTTATATGTGCTCTTCATGATGTAACAGCTACAAACATACATGCTTTCACGTTTAGGCTACATGATGAGCAGTTTCTCCATCATTTTGATGAAGGGTCAATGAGCTTTTCTCTATAGGACCAAAAAATAGTTTAAGTTTTGCGGGCCATAATTAGTCTCTGCTATATTTTACAAACATTTAAAAATGTAAAACCTCTTCTTAGCTTGCAGGCCATATTGTGCCTCCCCAATCTTAATTTGCCAACCCCTTTCTCCAGGGACTGTTAATAAACAGAAGGGGCCAGTTTTGCCCCCTGGGAATATTTGGCTGTATCTGGAGATGGTTGTGAGTGTCACCATTAGTAAGTAGAGACGAGGGATGCTGTCAAACATCTGACAGCACATAGGGCATCTTTCTACAACCAAGAACTCTATCCAGCCTCCATATCAACAATGCCCACTCCAAGATGCCCTGCCTTAGATAAAACAATATGAGAAATCAGGTCTTGATTTGTAGATTTTGTTCATTCTCCTGGTGTAAATATTCTCATCATGGCCAATTTTTAACTACCAATATAATGTCACCTAACACAAAGCTGGGGAGAGATATACAGTGGCATATCATTAAATAGTATTTCTACCAGGCAGGTACAATAGACATAAATAGCCACAAGAATATAGACAATTGTAAAGTACTAATATTAATAATTAAGACAGGATGAGCTTTGAGTATTTACTTTTTAAATGTCTTTAATTATACGTTTATACAATTTAACTTTTGATAAGGGCCATGTTTAAACAACCAGCTCAGAACTTTCTGAAAATTTAACTACTGACTCTCATGATTCAGGGTGAGCTGGAACCGTCACAACAGTAGGAGAGTGAGGGTGTCTCCCACTTGGTCCTTACCCAGGTAGGAGGTGGGTTGTATTCTCTTCTTTTAACAAATGAGAGATTCGGGGACTCAGCAAAGTGACAAAGAAGGGCTCCAAATTCACGTTTGTTTTCTCCAAAGCTAATATATTTTCCTCTACTCTTTAATTTCAAGCCAGGCAAAATGAGATCAAAATATTTATTCTGTGAAATGCTTATCAGTACTGAGATATTTTAATTAATTGCTGAATAGAATAGAGGCAGAAGAAATCATTTACCACTGCCAGTGATCAACTCCGGAATAATATTGGGGAGATACCAGAAAGGTCGTCCTGCCAAAAAAGATTTCTAGCCATAGAAATTATGTTTTTGATTAATGTTTTGAGTCCTTTACCTTTTCTAGGATTCTCTCTTTTTAGTTGAAAATAATGTCTCCCCACCCTAATGAATTAGTTCACAATAAATGAGGAACTATAAAAGATCCTGAAATAAATGGGGGAAAAAACAGGCAAACTGTGAATATTGGTGTATCAAAAATGTGGCCTAGACCAGAATGGGAGGCCTGGGTGTCCCAGAACAGAGTCGGGGGCACTCAGCTTCACAGCAGGCAGGCATGAGGGGGTCACTGAAGTGGACACAGAGAGAGACGTGAATAATCAAGGGCCTCTTTCTTGACTGACTCAGGCTTGGCTGTGAACATGAATCTCTGCCTCAGTACGGAATCAGTCTATTGGAAAGTGGTGGCTGCAGCCTTCAATCACGTCATTTTTCTTGCTAGACACCAAAACCCTCAAGAAGCTATGTCTCAGAACCAGACAAAATTTTCAAGACCTAGAAGCATTGTGGTCAGGTGTCAAAAGCCTGAGTGTTAGAGCTGGAGGCCTGGGTTTGAGTCTGAATTTTGGTCTCACTATGTAACCTTGCACAAGTCAACCTCTAGGCTTTAGTTTCCCCACTCAAAACAATAATTATTATTTTATACATATGTATATATAATATCAGGGAAAAGAATTTACATATCAGATAGTTATGTGAGGATACATAGGAACTATCACACAAAAATGTATGGTCAAAACATCAAAGAGAAGCAGATCCCATCCAATATAAAATCTTCTAAAGCTAGTAGCCACATGGGAGGCTCACCTGTCTCTCTGCAATCAGCTGTATTAAGTGACTCCCTGAAGCCCTTAGGTCCACACTGTGGTGGGAATTTTCTACACATGGACAAAGCATAAACCTGACCCCTCATAAGAGCTTGGATAGCCAGTGCTAATGGCCAGAGCCCTTAAAAATACAGATACACAAAATGCTTTATTGATATGTAACCTACGAGATAAAATACTAAATTACTATAATTAGAAAGTGTCAAATGAATTTCTTCACTCATCCTACAACAAAGGCACGTTGCTTTCTTTATTTCCCTGCCTTTCCTTGCTTTTTGGAGGAGCCCTGTACAATTTCCTTAATTACACAAGTCATTTAAATTTAAATTACACATGGTTATTGTAGAAAAATTAGAAAATACAGATAATCAAAAAGAAGAAAATAAAGTTTCCCTATAAGCCTACAACTCATAAGCCTACAACCCATATGCTATGGACTGAAATGTGTCTCCTCAAAGGTTGAAACCCTAACCCCAAATATGACCATATTTGGAGATAGGGCCTTTAAGAAGATAATTAAGGCTAAATGAGGTCATAAGGGTGGGGCCCTAATCCTATAGGACTGGTGCCCTTATAAGAAGAAAAAGAGGAAGCCAGGAATGTGAGAAAAGGCCATGTGAGGACACAAAGAGTGAGTAGCCACTTGCAAGTCAAAGAGAGAGGCTTCGGGAGGAGCCAAACTTCCTGACTCCTTGACCATGGACCACCACTCTCCAAACTGGTAAGAAATAAATGTCTGTTGGGTAAGCCATCCAGCCTGTGGTATTTTGTATTTTGTAGCCTTTGTGGCCTATACATCTTATATTAATAGAATACACTGTTAATCATTTCTTCTAAACTTTTAAATTAAAATTGATATACCCATGTATTCTCTTTTCATTAAAAATAAATGCCATCCCATAATTTGTTGTTCTATATCTGCTTTCCTCATTTAATATATCATAAGTATTTTGATGTCACTAAATCTTTGATTACATATATGATATAATTTAATGGCAGCATATCCAATTCATAAATATATGCCCTCATTCAACTAATTCCCTACTACTGAACATTTAATTTATTTCCAATTTTCCTCCATTTAAAATGATACTTGTATTGCATCAATCATCCTTTGTTGCTAAATCTTTGTTTACATCGATGATTATTCCCTTGGCCTAATTTTTAGAGGTGGAATTGTTGAATCAGAATGAACAGATTTTTAAGACTCTATAGTTCACTTAGCAAACTACATTTAGAAAGACTGTGCCCATTTGTATTCCTCCAATGGAATCCAAATACATCTATTTCCTACACTTTCACTTTTTTTCCAAAGGACCTTTACTGTGGATACCCCCAGGCCACACCTATCCCTCCCAACAAAGAAGCAACATGGACACTCAAGCAATATTTTTGGAGCTGTGTGATGTGACCCATTACTGGTTCATAAAATCAATTTTGTGGGTTGTGAGTGGCATGCCTTTATTTTCAATGAAATAATATATAATAGCATAGCAAAGGCAAACATCACGTGATGGAGCTTTGGTTTCAGTTGTGTACATGCGTGTTGGTGAGACCTAGAATTCAACATAAGATCTCAGTTGTAAGGTCACAGTTTAGTATTGGTTAGTCAAAAGTTCATTGCATCAGGGCCCAAGAGTCTTGGATTTTGGGCACAATTTGGAGAAAAAGGAAGCCAGGGGAACAGAGAAAAGATATGCATCCCATTTACCTTTCTTGGTAGAAAAATGCTGTGGGTGGAAATGTGATGCACAAATTTAGGTACTAAAAAAAAGCACAACATAAGTTATGGCTTTATAATAAAGGAAATTATGAATTTCAAGGTGTGGCAAATAACCTATAACTCTCTTCTCCATGTATTTTAGTCTCATTACATCTGTGATTGTAGATCTAGCCCTGCCTCTCTCCCTAGCTGTGTCTAAATACTTTGTGGTCATCATTTTGACATTCTTAATAATTTTTTAATAAGGGGTTTCATATTTCTATTTTGCACTGAGTCCCATAAATTACCTAGCCACTCCTGTCCATTAATTCAGACAACATGCATTTTCTAATAGGAAAGTGGAATTCTTTTACTTGGCCCTGCTCAGAGCTGAAGCAATAACTCTCAACCTTGGTGGATAAGATACAAGCTACTTTGAGGGTTTATGACATCACCATTTAAAGAATTAGCTGCACCTTAGAACCACACATAAGGGAACTCTAGCTGTTTAGAACTTTTGTTCTGCCCAAAGCTTGTGTTCAATTGTTCTAGCCCCAGCTGGAGTAGATTCTTCAAACCACATTCAACTCTTGTAAAAAATAGTCTTAAACTAGGATGACCCACTTAAAACCACTGGTACTATAGGCACTAACTGGATGTGAAACATTTGCAGCAGTTTCTCTTGCCCCAGGGTAGAGCGCCATGGTGTCATATCTCATAGCAACCTCAAACTCTTAGGCTCAAGCAGTCCTTCTGCCTCAGTCTCCTGAGTAGGTAAGACTACAGGTGTGTGCTACAATGCCTAGCTATTTAGAGATGGGGTCTCGCTCTTGCTCAGGCTGGTCTCAAACTCCTGAGTTCAGGCAGTCCACCTGCTTTGGCCTCCCAGAACACTAGGATTAGGGGCGTGAGCCACTGCATCCAGCCACACCAGCAGCTTCTCAATAAAAGATATAATAGAAAGATAATCCGTCCTGAGTAATACATTATATGAACCTGCATTTAAAACCAAAGGGTTGGTAAAAGATCATTAATAGGTAAAACTAAGGACCACATTTGGGGATATGGACTATTTTATATTTGGAAAGGCCTCCCTTTGTTTGGGAAATGTAACTGATAGTTCAATGGTAAGTTAACTTTCTACAATGGAGATAAAGCTCCTTATTATCAGCGAGGCACAGTTTAGAGACTGGCAGTGATAGTCAGGATGTGTTTACACTATTCCTTTTATGTTTTAGGGTCTTGGAATTGGCCATAACTACGGAGCAGAATCAGATATGGTGAAATTTGTGATGCTGGTCTCCTGAGAAATGAGTCTGAAAGAGAGAAGACAACAGGTCTTATCTAGAGGACCTAAACAGTCTTTGCACACAGAACAAGCATTAATCAAGCATCCTTTACTCAAAGGCTTTGAATGGTCTTTGCAAATTCCCTAACCAGACATGATCCACCTGAATGTTCTCTCACTCAATGCTCATGACTCTCAAAGTACTTTTTATTCTATTTCTTTTTCTTACTTTATTGCAAATGTTTATTTCTTTATCTGTCTCCTTCTCTAGTCTTCAAGCTCCTTGAAGGTAAGGACAGTGGTGGTGGTGTTTTCAATCTCTACATCTCTAGTCCTGGGACACCATCAAGCCTGCTATGGAGACTCACTAAATTTCTAGAGTTAAGTAAAAGAATGAACGGCATATAATATATGAAGAGCTCTATAAATTGATAAGAAAAAGATCAACATAAAAGAAAAATGGGTTACACACATGATGACAGTACACAAAAAAAGAAGTAGAAAGGACTATAAATAAAGACATTCAAGGGCGGCACTGTGGCTCAGTGGGTAGGGCGCTGGACCCGTATACTAAGTGTGGCAGGTTCAAACCCAGCCCCAGCCAAACTGCAATAAAAAATAGCCAGGCATTTTGGCAGGTGCCTGTAGTCCCAGCCACTCAGGAGGCTGAGGCAAGAGAATGGCCTAAGCCCTGGAGTTGGAGGTTGCTATGAGCTGTGATGCCACAGCACTCTACTGAGGGTGATAAAGTGAGACTTTGTCTCTAAAAAAAAAATTCAACTCAATTATAATAGGTACCATGATAATGGCCAAAAAAGAGAGTATAAATGGTTCTTAAATACATTAAGAGACATTTGAACTCAATCATAATAAGAGAAATGCAAATTAAACCCACACTGAAATATAATTTTTTTCAACTATTAGATGGGCAAAGATAAAAAGAAGTTCAACATATTGCTGGTGGGGAAGGAAATTGGTACAATCTCGACAGAGGACAAATCTCAAGTGTGTCTAACCTTTGACACAGCAATTCCACTCCCAGGAATTTATCCTAAAAGATATATCCACATATGCATGAAATGATGTTTGAACACAGATTTAACTTCACCTGGTAAGTTCCAGAAGTGGTTATTAAAATACAGTAGAATCTTTATAAGTTGATTACCAAGGAACTGTAACAAACTGGTCAACATACAGGCATGGTAAACATAAGGAACTAGGCCTACTGTACTGAAAGGTGTATGTCTGGTCTATGAAAATTAGGGCAACTTAAAGTGGTGGTCAATATAGAGAGGTAGTCAACTATGGAGGTTCTACCGTATTGAAAAATATTTACTTATTTATCAGTAAATACGTCTGTCCCCAGCCCAACCAGTACCCATTTCTGACCTGTCATCCTGCCCCCTCTCTAAGGCCCCCATTCCTTTCTATAACCCAGTAACTCAAGAGGTATACACCTTATATTACAGGGGGTCCTCTAGGATCATGCTTCAGCACTATGGCCAGCATCACTGTGATTTGTCAATGTCCATGCTGTCCCAGTTGCTAAATATTTGGATACCACTCCTATGTCAAGGTTATTTACTGGTACGGAATGCAATAGCAAGACTTGGGAAAGAACCTAATCAATAGCTATCGTTTACCGGAGCTCACTAGGTGCCATACACCGTTCTAAGTACTTGACACCAGTTCACATATTTAATCCTCACAACAACCCTAACAGTAGGTACTATTGTAATTCCCATTATATAGTTGAGAAAACTGGAGCACAGAAAAGTTAAGTTGCCCAAGATCATGTAGCTGAGAAGCCACCAAGCCAGAATCCTATCTGACTCCAAAGACTGTGCTCTTAGAAGCAAATGTCCTTTAGCAGGGATGAATGAAATAAATTAGGGCTTAATCCACAGAATGGAGTTTTACACAGCCACAAAGAAGATGGGGAAGCTTTTTACAAATTTATAATGGAATACTCTCTAAACTGTTCTAATTGGGGAAAAAAAGTATAGAAAAATCTGTATGGTAGTTATCTAATTTGTATGTGTATATGGTGTAAATATATATATCACAAATTGAATATGTATCAGATATAAGTGTGTGTGGGGGGTGTCTAATATCACAAATTAGATGTGTGGGATACGTCTGGAATGATTATAAGAAGCCAGTAACACTAGTCACTTGTCACCAAGTTCACATATTTAATAGAGGCACTTGTCACCTGCCTCTAGGGGATAAGATATTAGGAAAAATGTTTTCTGTGTGTCTTTTATACCTTCTGGATTTTATACCATGTGCACGTAGTGCCCATTTAAAAAATTAAACTATAAATTAATAATTAAGAAAAGAATAATATGCACATAAAACTCTTGCATCAGAGCCGGGCACAGCGGTTCACACCTACAATCCTAGCACTCTGGGAGACACAGGCAAGTAGATTGCTTGAGCTTAGGAGTTTGAGACTAGCCTGAATAAGAGTGAGACCCCTGTTTTTACTCAAAAAAAAAAAAAATAGAAGAAGTAGCTGGGCATGGTGGTGCGTGCCTGTAGTCCCAGCTACTTGGGAGGCTGAGGCAAGAGGATTGATAAAACCCAAGAGTTTGAGATTGCTGTGAGCTCTGATGCCACAGCACTCTACCCAGAGCAACAGATTAAGACTGTCTCAAAACAAACAAACAAACACAACTCTTGCAGCAAGAATTAAAAAAAGCTTAGAGAGAAATAAAAAACGTGGGCAGCCAGCCAGAGGCAGGTGAGACTTCAACCTTCTAGTCCCCAGAAATAGCTGCTTGTTGGAGCAGAGTCTTGAAAGATGGGGAAGCTGTGAGGAGATCTGGAGAGTGGGAGAAGGGCACTTGAAGGGGAACTGGGAGACGGACATTGTAGAATCAAGGACGCTATGACAAATTTGAACAATAGTGAGCCACAGGGGAGGTGAAAGTTACCGGAAGGATCTGTGCCCTGCACAATTGTGAGTGGAGGCATGGAAGGAAGCCAAGATCTGTGCATGGAGGGGTCCCACAGGGCGCTCGGAGGCTGAATACAGATGAGATGCCAGCCCAGAGGTGCCCCCCTCGGGGGAATTCAGAGGAAGACAAACTAGATGTGCCCAAACCTCATCCTGCCCCATGTCCTCTTCTGAGGAGGAGCTGAGCTGTGGAGCTCTCCCCGAGGGACCCGGGAAGAAACAAAGAAGTAATTGAAGGGTTGGGAGAAAATAGGACCAAGGAAAAAATGGCTCAAGAAGCTGAGATTGTTGGTTCCAAAGGAGGAAAATTACCGTCCCCTGCTTGACAGAGTGTCATTGTCAGTGGGACGGTGACCAGCTGGTCTCCGCAGCCACAAAGGAGACAAAGAGAGGAAGGGTTTCCACTGCAGCATGAGTGATGTAAATCAGAGTCTGAGCAAGTCTTTCTATTGCAAGAAAAAATAAAGTTGTTAAAAACTGGGGAGCAGATTCCAAGGGAGGATGTGGTATCACTAACTGTCTCTCCTGCAGGTCGGGATCCACATGGGGATCCAGCCGGGGTTGGAACCCACATTCTGATAGACAAGTCAGCCAGTTTTTCTGTGTCCCAACATCTTCGTCTTAACCTCTGGGAAACAGCACCGGCCTCACAAAGTTGCCGCCAAGCCTGCAAGAGACCCTGTGGGTAAAGCACAGGGACAGGGCCTGACACCCATGAATCCTCAGGAAATAGCAGGTATTTCCCAGTCGATAGTCAAAGAGACAGCGTGATTAGCCACACATACCTTAAGTGATTTAGATGGTTACTTAGGACGGTACAAAACAAATCCCAAGGGCTTCATCAATAGTTTCATAGACGCCGTTACGTAATGAAATTTTAACTTTTCTGGAATAAATCTGAAACCCTTTGTTTGATTTGCTTTGAATGGAAGGAGTTCTGGTGCCAGCCATTTTCCCCAAAATCACCTCTAACAACCTTAGCCTCTGAATCAGCGCTGGGCAGAGATGGGCTGCTCAAAAATTTGGACTGGGATCCACAGTGAAAAGCAGATTTCAAGTCCCAGTATGGTACCACACCCAGTCATACACATTGACCTGAAACAAAAGCTTGCAAGAGAATACTCAGGCTTTCTATGTGTCGTCTATTTCACTATTTTCTATTTTATTTTACTCTTTTTTTTTTTTACTCTGACCCCTGGGTAGAGTGTTATGGTGTCATAGTTCACAGCAACCTTAAACTCTTGGGCTCAAGAGATCCTCTTACCCCAGTCTCCTGAGTAGCTGGGACTACAGGCACCCGCTACTCTGGCCAGCTAGTTTTTCTATTTTTAGTAGAGAAGGAGTCTTGCTCTTGTTCCGACTGGTCTGGAACTCCTGAGCTCAATCAATCCATCCACCTTGTTCTCCAAGAGTACTAGGATTATAGGCACGAGCCACTATGCCTAGCTTACTCTTTCAATTTTAAAAAACACTTGTCTTGACCCACTAGATGGATTTCATAACTCAACAGTGGATTGTGATCCACACTTTGAAAATGAGGAAAGTTTAAGAGCTGTAACTCTCAAGTCTCTACTCACACATGGGTAAATAGAGGATTATGAATAAGATCTTAATGCAGCATTGAAGCAGAGTCCTAATGATGACCAAGATTTGTTTTCTAAATCAGTAAGTGATTGATTGTTTTTCTGGCCAACTTGACAGAATAAAAAATGGGGTTATTTTTCATAGACTTGAGTTTCTGGGTTGAGATTTAAACCTACTCTCTTCTGGACCTGACACCTATGTGGCTGAAATCTTTTTCCTGGACCCTACAGACTGTGACCTTTGAGAACACTGCTTTGGCCACATCAGGGAAATTTCTCCACTGGCCCAGCCAATCAGACTGGACCCCTTGGGTATATATGCTCCCAGGTTGGTGTCTTATAAGCAGGACTGGGACAAAAGGCAGATTAGGTGAATATCGACACTGATCTCTGGGAGTGTACGTTTCAGAAATAAACACATAGTCCTACTCCAAGGATTCAATCATCTTCCATCATACTGGGAGAATGTAAGACCAGGTGATACTTTGGGGAGACACATCTCACTGCAGAGTGATGAATTATTGTTAGAAATAAGATGTTGTCAGCCCAGCCCTCTTTCTTGTCTCTAGGCAAAGGAAGCAAGTATGTCTGTATCAGGTTTGGGGATCAGATAACTTGGATGAAGCTGAGGAGAGTGAATGCTTTGTTATTTTATCAAAGCCCATTTTCAAAGGTGATCCCTCCCTGCTATGTTAGTTATCCAAGAGAATCAGATTAGCATCATAACAAGGCCCACCATTGTTTTCTAAGGAAAACTAGATCATTACTCACTGGGTTTTAATTACTGGGTTTAATTTTGTCAATGCCTCCTTCGATTTTCTTTTTCTGAAGAAAACACTTAGAAGTTTCTCCTATCCACTCAGATTTTATTACTACCTATACGTAAGTATCAAATACCTGGCTTATTAACATTTTTTCCTAATTGATTTTTAAAATTCAGTCCCTTTTTTTTTCCCAACCCTTTGGTCAATTTTCAAAAATTCAGTTCTAAATACCAGTCTCTGTGAATCACTTCGGTGATGTCTTCCCTGTGGGTCCCTAAGCCAGTGATCAAACGCAACTAATCACGGGCATTTTCATTAATGGCTAACCTGTTAAGGTACTCCTCTGATAGCATCATATTAAACCATCTATCGACACATGTGGGCTACCCTAGACCTAACTGCTGAGTGCATTGTATTGGAAAAGCAGAGCTACACTATCTACATAATAAAATGAACAAATCTGTCTTAGCAACCACGTATGAAGTCGAATGTTATTATCAGACCTGGAGTTCATTGTCTCCCTCCTAACAGATAAAAGGAAGTAAGATGGAGAAGAAGATTATAAAAAGCAAATAAATCTTTAGCAATGGCCAGAAAAGAAACATGAGCATATCAACTAAGCCAGTGGGGGGTGGGGTGGGGATGGGAAGTGTTTAGACCCCTCAGTTCCTTAAAAACCAGAAGATATCTTCAGGAACAATGTAATATTAAAAGGACTCCATTTTCCAAATAGGAAACCTTGCTGCGCGGAACGATTAGGAAGAGTTGTATTAATGAGCACAAGCCCCGCCCACTTTACCCTCATTCATTCATTCATTCAATGCACATTTGCTGAGTCCTCTGCAGGGGCACAGCCCAAGACTGACACATTTGTGGTCTTCATGAGGCATCCCACCTAGTCAACTCTAAACCTACTTCACATCAACAAAGCAAAATGAAAACAATAGATAAGAATAAGAAGAAACTGAAGAGAATTGAGGTAAATCCTCATTTAAACCTCCACGACTGCAAATAGAGGAAATCGGAGAAAATCAGATAATCACCATACTTGTCATGTACCGATGTGCTGTTTTTCATATAGTTCCTTTAATATCTATACAGATTTTCCAGAGTAGATCTTGTTCTCTTGTTTATAGCTGAGGAAGCAGCAGCCACAGGGCCAAGAAAGCCAAGTGGTGAGGTCTGGACCAAGGGCCATCGGCCTTTGCACACGACACTCTTTCCCTCTACTCTTTCCCTCACTCTTTCCCCCAAATCTTGTCTGGGGAGAGAGCCTTTCCTTCACTACTGAGCATCAGAAGGGCCTGGCGTATCTGCTGGACATGAGAACACAGCTATTCTTCTAGCAGTCTAGGTACAAAATGAACCACGACTAGTACACAGCGCTGGTCAACCTACACTGGGTTCCAACATCTACAATGGTTTCATTGACTTATCCCTTCAAAAGCTTCTGCTCACCATACCCCTGAGTGGATCCCATCTCTTTCTCCCTGCTCACATTTCTGGGAGGAAAACCTTAGTGATACCTACCCTGTGAAAAGGCAGGAATTTTTTTACTTTATTAAGTAGCAAAAAAGAACATAAGCTCCTTGACTGCGAGGGCCTGTTTACTGATCCTAGTATCTGTCCCTGGGTTTACCATCAGGTTTGGTGGTCTTAACATTCCTGCGTTTTCTGAACTCAATCATTGCATCATATTAGCACAACAGAAGATGCATACCTAGAACATACTAGCTTAGCTCTCCGTAGAAATGCTTTGTAAGGATTTGCCATCTGTTCTTTAGCGACTACAGGAAAAATAACTTGTGAGGCGGCGCACCAGCCCCATATACTGAGGGTGGTGGGTTCAAACCTGGCCCCAGCCAAACTGTAACAAAAAATAGCTGGGCATTGTGGTGGGTGCCTGTAGTCCCAGCTACTAGGGAAGCTGAGGCAAGAGAATCACCTAAGCCTAAGAGCTGGAGGTTGCTGTGAGCTGTGACAGCACAGCACTCTACCAAGGGCAACAAAATGAGACTGTCTCTAAAAAAAGAAAAGAGGTTAGAGCACTGGCCACCTACACCAGGACTGGTGGGTTCAAACCTGGCCCAGGCCTGCTAAAAACAACAATGACAACTACAACAAAAAAACTAGATGGGCATTGTGGCAGGCGCCTGTAGTCCCAGGTACTTGGGAGGCTGAGGCAAGAAAATCACTTAAGCCCAAGAGTTTGAGGTTGCTGTGAGCTGTGACGCCATGGTACTCTGAAGGGTGTAGTGAGGCTGTATCTCAAAAAAAAAAAAAAAGAAAAGAAAGAAAGAGAAAGAAAAGTCACTTGTGGATAAAAGTCATTTCTCCAACCTCCAGACATTTAACCAATGTCTGTGGTTAAAGATATTACCATTTATGCTACTGCCGTGATTAACATCGATACAATTAATTATTTGGCTAAACTTATCTTACATGCTTCCTTATGTTACACCATGTTACACCATGTTTCTTTTTTTTTGCTCCAGCATCTAAGAACTTCCAAGTTTAAACTAATTTTAGTTTAATTCATTTATTTATTCAGTGAACATTTATAGAAAATAAGTCATTTGATTATCTTATCCTAATCTCAAAATAATTTTAATTTCCTTTTTATCTTTGCAGTAACTGCTAATCTATTATTTATTTATTATAACATATTTTGTCACATGTATCTTTTGGAAGTAATCAGGAGAATATAAATATATGTAATAAATAAGCAACTGAAACAGTTTTATTATAAAAATGATAGGATGTGACACATAGTATAGCATAGGAACTAAACACACAGGGCCTAAAATCACACAGACCAGACCCTGGACTCGACTCTCAGTTCTGTCCCAGCTGCAGTACAAACTGAGACAAAGTATGCCTTCTGAGCCTCAGTTTCCTCACCTGTAAAATGGGGCCAAGAATTCCCATGTGAGATGTTTATGTAGATTAAACAAGATAATGGATAGCACAGCCTGGCACATAATTAGTGTTCAATAGTCTCTACTTTATTAAAGCAAGTAAATATACAAGAAGTAGATTCAGTCCCTGAAAACTGTCTCTGCAGTGTGCTGAGCTCGGTTTCCATGGAAATTAAAGGGACACTTTTAAAACCTCAAAATTTAAATTAATTTTAAATTGTTTCCTTTTGGTCTTCTCCAAGATTCTCAGCCACATTCCATTGCCCCTTGTTGTGGAGCCTTCTTGTCTAATTGTAAACTAAATTCTGGCTTGTTAGCAGGAAAGATTTTTCTCAGGCTCTATTTTATAAACAATAGCAGAGGCATCGCAGATGCTTTGAAAACTCAGAGGGCTCTCCCAGTCTCAGGGTGGGTATTTTTTTTTTGGTTTTTGTTTTTTCTTCTTCTTTTTGGTTTTTTAAGATCCCACAAATGACTCTGGCTTTAAAAGTTGTGTATTTGCTGTCCACAAGCACAGCGCTTTAAGCCTTCCTCCTCTGTAGCTGTACACATCACACTGTCTTCTGATTGTTTATTTCCACATTCACCTCACTCCATAGTAGGTTCCTTGAGGGCTGGCAGTGAATCTATTTTATTCTCCATTCATCCCCTGTTCCTAGCCCAGTGGAATGTATCTATAAATGTTCAATAAATCTTGAATCAATGAATAAACCAGTCAATTAATGAAAAGCCACATGAAGGCATAGACCATATCTAATGCATTTTGTCATCTTCTGTAGCATTTATCATTATGAATGAAAGAATAAATATCATTTAGCTGAGTATCTTTGAGGTACAAGAACTTCTTAAATAAATACAAGGTAGACATGATGTGTTCACCTGAAGCCCCCAAACAATAACTTTTTAAAATCTAAGTCTATTTTTAGAGAATTTTCTTTTTTCTTTCTTTTTTTTTTTTTTACGGTGAAAAGTTATATATTTAGAGTTAGCCAGCTAGACTTGATTTAGATGATCCCAATTTTGTTGGCAACATCCAAAGCATCATAATCAGGAGCCAGTCGATCAGGGTGTTGACCTTGGCCACATCAATGTCACAGAGCTTCTTCACAGCCTGTTTGATCTGGTGCTTGTTGGCTTTGACATCCACAGTGAACACCAATGTGTTGTCTTCTATCTTCTTCATGACAGACTCAGTGGTCAGGGGGAACTTGATGATGGCATAGCGGTCAAGCTTGTTTCTCCTGGGGGCACTTTTCCGAGGATGTTTGGGCTGCCTCTGGAACCTCAGAGTCTTTGGCTGCGGGAAGTTGGGTGATGAGCGGATCTTCATTTTTTGTGGCTGTGGATGCCTTTTAGCACTGCCTTCTTGACCTTCAATGCCTTTGCTTTGACTTCGGCTTTGGGAGGGGCAGGAGCTTCCTTCTTGGCTTTCGGCGCCATCTTGTGAAAAGCTATTTTTAGAGAATTTTCATAGTCATGCCCAGTTTTAGAAATGGACTATTTCCTCTGCGACAATTTTTACCAAAATTCTCAAACATTATTATTAATAAAAAATTACTAAGTTCCTACAGGTTTCTGGTGTGAAGTCTTGGTGTTGTGGTTTTCCTTATTGATAGGTGAGGCTTGGGCAGAGAGGAGTGATGGGGCACCTTCCCAAGATGAGAAAGAGTCTAGGAAGCCCCAGCCCAAGCCTGGCTTGGGTTCTCCCAAAGCCTCAGGCACGGCTGGGAGACTAGGAAAGGAGGCCTGCCAGGAGTTCATACACTAAAGAACCCAGGAGACTCCTAAGTAATAACTCTTCCAGAATCAAAGGCTCTAAGCCAAGGTAGAGCTGAGGGGTGGTTCTGCGTACGTCCATTTGTACACTGATTCACGGTCAAGTGCCCTCCTTTATGCACCATCCTGGTTCACACTTGAACCTCAGCCCCTTTCCTGGATTTCCACATATCTCTACATCTTTAAAACCCACCTTCATAGAGCCTTTCTTTGTATGGAATGCTTAATACAATTGGGGAAGTCCAGACTTCCATCAAGGAAATTGGCACCCTCCTCTCTCTCTCTTCTTTCCAGGAAAAAAAAAAGAAAAAGAAAAAGAAAAATCCAAATACTTTCATTAACCTCTGCAGAGAAATATCCCAACCCCTTTTATTCTACCTTCTCTTTTAGTCTCTGTCCTGCTGCTTGTATTTCCACAACCGAGTAACTCAAGATTTTATTCTCTAAAGAAAGGCCTTTCCTTCCTTGAGAAGAATCTCGTTTAAAGAATTATTTTTGCCACCTGAACACATATTTGTAGTTGTTTCTCAGTATCGGTATTACCTGTATTCACAAAAAACTCTTGAATTTTAGCTGGGTATATGGACACCCCTAAAAAAGACTGTCTTTTCAGCCTCTCTTGCAGCGAGGTGTAGCTGCAGAAGATGACCAAGATGATGTGAGCAACTTACTACCCATGGCACATGCCCTGTGCTTTGGCTTTTGCCTCCTGCCATCCTATTGGATGATGGGTAGATATGATGGTGAAGGCTGGGGCGGCCATCTTGGACCAGACATGGGCATTGTGCGTTGAGAATAACACAGCAACGAGATAAAAGGAGCCTAGGGCCTCCACACCGTGGAGCTGCTATTTCATGCCTGGACTACTTCTACTCAAACTATCACGTGAGAAAGAAACAGACTCTTCCTTTGTTTAAGCTACTTTTATTTGGGTTCTTGGTGACAGCTCACTGAAACTGTCCTCCATCTAATACACATCTTTTTCCAGATATCGGCCAACAGCAGCATCAATAGCTGTGTGACAGGCATTCTAATCAGATTATCATTAGAGTGAGCCCTGCTCATTTCTCTTGCTTTTTTGTTTCCTTCTTTTATGTAGAATCATTTCTGCAGACTCTTATCAAGTCAACAGACCTCTACTGTTTCAGGTTATAAATTAACAATTTTAGCATTTTGTATGTGAAGAGATTTTTTTCAATGAATTCCAATTAATATTGCATGTTCCTGAATTTGCCTTTAGTTTACATTTAAATTCAGTTTAAAATTCCTAGGTAAGGCTCAGCAACCATTGCTCAGTGGTTAGGGCACCAGCCACATAACACTGGGGCTGGCAGCTTTGGGCTCAGACCTGCTAAACAACAATGACAACTACAACAGAAAAAATAGCCAGCGTGTGGCAGGCACCTTAGTCCCAGCTACTTGGGAGGCTGAGGCAAGAGGATCACTTAAGCCCAAGAGTTTGAGGTTGCTGCAAGCTGTGACACCACAGCACTTTACCAAGGGGTGACAAAGTAAGACTCTGTCTCAAAAAAAAAAAAAAATTTTTTTTTCTATTTAAAGTCCATTAAGCTTGTAACTTTTCAAAAGTGTTTTTAGCATTAAATCTTCAAACATCAGACAAAGTCTGTTTTCTTAAAACCCCACGAAATCACCAATCCATCAAATTCAAGAAATCAATTTTTCTCAGATTTCGTTCAGTTCATTTGGAACAAATAAAACTTTATATACAGCCGGAAGCCCTGTATGTGCCCCTCCCTGATCCCATTTTCCTTCCTTCTGCCCTAAATGTAGCCACTATTGTGAGCTTTGGGTGTTATCAGTCCTACATATATTTCTACATTTTTGCTATATGCTATCCCTACTCACAAGCCATTTTCAGTACTCTTCTGTGTTTACAAATTTTAAATAAATAAATTTTGCGAATATCATTCTTCAATTTTCTTTTTCATCCAATGTTAGCTTCTAGTTCATTAATTTTAATCCTGTTTTACAATTATTTTGCAAACTGTGCATTGTCCCATTAATAAACACTGAGTTTGTTTTCACTGTTTCAATCAACATCCTGACATCTAGCTCCAGGTGCAAAAGTTCAAATGTTTTCTAGAATGTGTGCTAAAACTAAAATTGTAATGGTAGCATATGCACGTTTTTAACTTTAATAAGTTTTTCTTTTTTTTTTGAGACAGAGCCTCAAGCTATCCCCCCTGGGTAGAGTGCCGTGGCTTCACAGCTCACAGCAACCTCCAACTCCTGGGCTCAAACGGGTCTCCTGCCTCAGCCTCCCAAGTAGCTGGGACCACAGGTGCCTACCACAACGCCTGGCTATTTTTTGGTTGCAGCCATCGTTGTTTGGCGGGCCCAGGCTGGATTTGAACCTGCCACCTTAGGTGTATGTGGCTGGCACCTTAGCCACTTGTGCCACAGGTGTCGAGCCAATAATTTTTTCTTAATTGCATTCCATACTTGTTCTACCAATTTACACTCTCAGTCCTTTATATTTTCACTGAAATATGACATTGTCAGATTTTTTACTTTTTTGCCAATATAATGGGTATGCAATCTCATTGTCATTTGAACTGACATTTCTTTGATTACCAGTTAGGTTTATTTCCCATTCAGATTTCCTACGATGATCTGCCTATTTGTTTATTTTACTTCTGGTTTGCTTAGCTATTCTGCTAATTTGTAGCTATTCTTTATATTTTGAGGATCTTAAATCTTTTTTAGTTGCCTGCATTGCAAATATATTCGCCCAGTCTGTGGACTGTCTTTTAGTTTTAATGTACATAATTTAAATGTGTTAATGTTAACTCTATGAATTGTGCTTTTTGTCTTCTGATGAAGAATCCTTTCCTACCTGAAATCATAAAAACATTCTCCTGCAATTTAAAGCCACTAATTTTAAAGTTTTTCTTTTCAAATATAGGTTTTTAATCTGTAGAGAAGTACATATGAAAATAAGTTTATATGTACTAATTCTAGGAATACTAAATCATGGGTTTTATGATAATACTATCACAGCATTATAATAGTACTATAATACTATTATAGTATAACTTTATACTAAATTATGAGTTTTATGAATTATGAGCTTTATGACATTTCAGGGATTAGTGAAGGAAAACAAAAAAAAAGTGATCAAATTATAAAAAAGAAGAGATAGCATGCAAAAGTATCCATAAAAATATCAGAAATAGTTACAAGAATTCTGTTACATATGGGGTGGGGTTTCTTCTCTGTCAATCTTTAAGACCTTTCAGGACCCTTTCATTCACTTGTCACGCAATGTGTGAGCCTTGGCTCATGTGTTAAAGTCAGCTTATGCACCTCTCCAGAGCTGCTCTTCCTCACATCCTCTCCAGCCCTGGCCACTTGCCTTTCTCCCCAGGCTGGCGCAGGCCCAGAGATGGCTCACATCCATCCCAGCTGCTGCCACCATCACCTCATATCCTAACACCTCCAATTTCCTCAGCCTCCTCAGGGATGAGGCCTGAGCTTGGCCATGGAGCTGCAGTGAGCTCTTTCCTCCCTGATAAAATAAAAAGCCTCATGAGAAGAAATTTTCTTCTGCCTTAAAAGCCCCTTTCCTTTCCCCTTCAAATGTGTTATGTGAGAACCTGAGGCTCGGGCCTTCAGCCACCATCCTGAAACCGTGAGCAGTCTGTAGACGGCAGAGCTGAAAGGCAGAGGGAGCCCAGACACTTGATGACACCTCTGAACCCCTGAACCAATCCCGGAACAATCTCCAGAATTACTGTCTTCTGAGATACTTGAATATCATCACTGTTAGGCCAGTATTGGGGACGCTGAGGTTTGCAGCCAGACTTTCCCTGAATAACAGTGATATCTTCTGCATGACTTTGGTAATGAAGGTCACACAGGTAGACGAGAGCAGTGGAGAGATCCTTGGACAGAACTTAGAAAAATGCCAATGTCAAAAGGATGGATAGAGAAAAGAGGAGTTTTTACGCCAAGGAGCGTGAGAAGGACCAGCCCAGGAGATGTTAACAACCCCCTATCAGAAAGGTAACAGTAGTCGTGGAAATAAAGAAAAGACTGGGGTGGTGCCTGTGGCTCAGAGGGATAGGGCGCTGGCCCC
Source organism: Otolemur garnettii (assembly GCF_000181295.1). NCBI lineage: Eukaryota > Metazoa > Chordata > Mammalia > Primates > Galagidae > Otolemur > Otolemur garnettii. The sequence continues at coordinate 20,316,193 of NW_003852402.1, forward strand.
ATATACCAGAGGTGGCAGGTTCAAACCCAGCCCCTGGCAAAAAAAAAAAAAAAAAAGAAAGAAAAGACTACAGGGAAATAAATTAAAAGAAATATAACTCTGAAAATAGTATGATATTATAATGACAGAAACCCGTCATTATGTGTTTGTCCAAAACCCACAGACAGGACAACACCAACGTAAACTGTGGGCTCTGACTGGTAACAAATGCACGGCTCTGGTGGGGGATGTTGATGATATCATGCATGTGTAGGGGAAGGGGCGTGCGGGAAATCTCTACGTTCTTTTCAATGTTGCTGTGAACCTAAAACTGCTCTAGAAAATAAGCCCCTTAAAAACAAAAGAATGGAACTCAAACCATCCATTTAGCTCTTTAATTGCAAATCCCTTCAAACGTTTGACCAAAGACAAGACGAAAAAACAGGAACCATAGGTTTTTATGTAAACAAAGATTTTTAAATTTCTCCGACCTTCATTCTTTGTTTCACTCCATTACCCCAATCAAGAATTAACGTGGAGTCATTTGTTGACAGATAAAGTGAGTATCTTCAAATTCCTATGGGTTTGGGTCATGAAATTCAATTGGCCCTAGAGAAATAATTGCTTGTCAGCATGAAGCTCGGCTGATGAATAATTTTGACAACACCGTGCACCAAATTAGTGAACTGTCCAACTTCAAATTACTCTACTAGCTACTGTTTTTGCCAAGTGTTTGTGAATGGACATGATAAGCTATCCCTCTCCCTCCACTTAGAATAAATATTTGTAGACTCCCTGACATTGCATTATCCATATAATGCACTTATTCTCTCATTGTGCTGTTGATAACTTAAGGGCATAATACTCTGCTGGACCACAGCATACAAAATGAAGTCAGGGAATGCTTTGTGTGAGATAATAGTGCAATTTTAGAAATGTTCGAGGTAAACTAATTTAGCACAAGGAAGAGGAGAGGGCATGGGAAAGAACTCTGAAGTCAGACAGAGTTGGTATTGAATTTTGGCCCCACCACTTAGAAACTGTGAGAAATTAAACAAGTTTCTTCTCCTATCTCAGTTTCAGCTTTCCATCTGCCAGATGCGAATAATAATATCAACTCTGTAGGGATGTTCTGAGAACTAAATCATGTCTACAAGAGGTAGCATAGTGCTGGCTCATTGTACATGGTTGCTAAATAACTAAAAATGCCAAATCAATACATTCATAGATTATTTTTATTATTGAAAACAGTTATTGAGGCTTAATATCTATTAACTGTGTTGCAAAAACATTTGCCCCAATCAGTTACACATTTCTTAATTTTGTATATAGCTGCGGTCCCCAACCCCGGGCTGTGGACTGGTACTGGCCCATGGCCTGTTAGGAGCCAGGCCATACCGCAGGGGAAAAGCAGAGGGCAAGCTGCTGGGGGAGAAGGGGGACTGCAGACCCAACTCTTGGCAAGGGAAAGCACCACCAGAAAAAGAGGAAAATTTAAAAGTAAGCTGAGTAAGTCAGAACAAAGAAGTCAGCTAGTTTACATTTAACCTAGCCGTTGCTAGCAAGCTTCCTGCCTTTTCTGAAATTCTAGCCTATTGGGGATACAGCTTACAAACACCCTGCTGGGTCTGTGAGCACTCTGAGGAAAATCAGGGGCATAGAAGAGACTGTGGCAAGTCCAGAAAAAGATACATCTTCTAGGTGTTTCCTGCCCATAAACAGGCAAAGCAGATACCCATTGTGGAGATTTTCATTTGCCTGAGGCAGAGACCAAGGGAGTAGCTCAAGCCCCAGATATGGGCAGAAGAGCTTATATCCCTTATCTCAGAGGAAGATCCCCTGTGGTGGTGATGGGAGGAAAATGCCTCCCTCCCACCCACCCCTCAGAGGAGATTAATACCAGTGGTATTTTACTCCACAGGGAGCTAGCTGAGTTTAACACCTGCCTAGAAATCTGTATGTGTGATCTCAAGCAGGAAGCTCTCCCAATACAAGGCTCAGATTTCAGATTTCTGTAGGCTACCCTGAAGGTTAATAATAATAATAGGAGCTGATATGCTCAATCCGAGAAACTGCTGACATCTTTGTTCCCTCCCTCATCTTACCCTCTGGGCAAATAGACTTCAATAAAATCAGAGTGGAGCAAACACTCTGGGCTGTCACTAGAAGCCCACAAACGGGCAATGGACCCCTGAGCTCCCACCTTTAATTCTACTCTATGTCTCATGTCTCTTTCTCTACCACTATTTCTAACTTCATAACTCTTCAGTCGGTTGCCACCACCGGCCATAGCAGACCCTGCTCCTGGGCGGGACCTTGACACAGCGAGGGAAGCTTCACCTATATTTACCCCCATCACTCACGTCACCACCTGAGCTCCGCCTCCCCTCAGATGAGTGGCGGTCATGGGAGCTCAAACCTTACTGTGAACTACGCACGTGAGAAATCGAAGTTGCCTGTTCCTTACAAGAATCTGATACCTGATGATGTGAGGTGCAGCCGAGGACAAGACCCTTCCATGTCACTGTCTCACATCATCCCCAGACGGAACCATCTATTTGCAGGAAGACAAGCTCAGGGCTCCTGCTGATTCTGAGAGGGCCAGAACAGCACCATTTTGTTGTTTACGGCCTAAGTTCTGTTCCTCATTTTGAGCCCCCGTCGCCATCTTAGATAATAAGCTTCAGCTTCCCCAGAAACCTGGCCTTTCCCTGAAATCAAGCACCCCAGTCAGCCAATCAGAAGTGCTCCCCACCCTTCTTGCTTCATACCACCCTAAGACCCCAGTTAGGAAATCCCCCACCCCTCATACCTGTACCAATCCAGAGCCTCCCCGTACTTCCCCAAACCCTGACCACCAATCACCCATACTTCCCCATACCCCAACCACCAATCAAAAATGTACCCCACCCTTCTTCACCCTTCTTGCTTTCTGTACCCTATAAAACTTTCCAACCCCCTAGGCTCGGGGCCTTCCTTGGTATGTTTGCCAAGAGAGAGTCTGAGCTCAAGCTTGCTAAATAAAGCTTGCCTCTTACTTTTACATCGGAGTGTGTCTCGGTTGTCCCTTCGTGGGCTCGGGGACTCAGGGAAATTCTGGGTACAACAATTCAACATTATGGTGGATTGTATAACGATTTCCTTATATATTACAATGAAATAATAACGGAAATAAAGGGCACAATGAATGTAATGCACTAGAACCATCCTGAAATCATCACCCCCCACCCCATTCTGGGGGGTGGAAAAAATGTCTCCCATGAAACCAGTCCCTGGTGCCACAGAGGTTGGGGAACACTGGTCTATAGTGGGTTCCTTTGGGCAAAAAAAAAAAAAAAAAAATTCCATTTTTATGCTAATGTTTTAAGATTTTTTTCTTCATCCATTTATAAATGAGACGGGCATACATTTTCCTTTGTGTGTGTGCTCTCCCTGCCAGTTGTTATTATCTCTCAGCTCCAGGCCAACCCGCCTGTGCTTTGATTTGTGATGCTGGGGCTGGAACTCTGCAAACCACATCGGGGCTTTGCCAGCTGGCTTCTTGTTAGACTCTGACCAACGAAGGACACCGCAAGGCTAGAAGTGGAAGAGAGGATTGACTCCTTCCTGACAGCCTGCCCTGCTCTTCTGGCCCTTCCTCTTCCACCTGCAACAGCGACACTTCACCCCTGCAGTCGGGTTTCCCCATAGCAACCAACTGGGGAAAACGCAGTTGGTGGTTTTCCAGCACTTGCAGAACCAGCTTCCTCCCCACAGAGACACCTGCAACCCTGCCTTAGTGATCCCACTGCCAGTTCATGCGGCCCCTCCTCCAAACTTCTACATTGTAATAAATCCAACTTCTTACCTCTGACATGGAAGCTGCTTTCTGCAGTTGCTACAATTGCAATAATTTACATTTCTTTTTCCACCCTTCAGTCACCCAGGTAACAATATTACACTTAGTCATCACCCCGGTCCACTATTTCATCCTAACTGGTGCAGTTTCTGTCTCTTGACCAGGT
>NW_003852402.1:20320458-20386543 GCF_000181295.1 Otolemur garnettii
TGACCAGGTCTTCACAGTATTACTATCCTTGCCTGGCTTTGTCAGAAAGCTTTCCATTATTTTTTCATCTGTTCCTTGAAGTTCAATAAAACTCCCTTATATCAGGCTGCTTCTGGGCCAGGTGCCTTTTTAATAGGTATATATTGAAATTAATTTTTAATTTCTTCTATGATTATAGGGTCTATTCAATTTTTCTATATCGTCTTGGTCTGTGTCTATAGATTTTGGTCGTCTGTATTTTCCAGGAAAATCACCCATTTCAACTTTATTTTCAAATTTGTTGCTATTAAGCTGTTCACAATATTCTCTTAAAATTTTTACTACCAATGCATGTTTTAATTTGCTTGGTTACAGGATTTGAGGTTCCAAATAACATTCTTCAAGACTTTGAAAACTCAGCCCACTGTACTTTGGCCTTCTGCCAACAAGGAGGCTATTAGTGTTCAGCATATCTGCCTGGAAGCTTTCCTTTTCTCTTTTCTCCCTCTTTAGACATTCTTTAATATTTTTTTTCGTCTTTGTTCTTAGAGTTAAGAACTTTCACCAGGTGGATTCTGTTGCAATCAATCTTCCTTGAATTCTCTGGGCCCTTTCCCATATATAAATACAGATCTATTCAGCTCTAGAATTTTTTTTTTTATTACTTTGCCAATCTTTGATTTATTTCCTCTGTCTGCAAATCCTACCAGATGAATGTTGAACTAACTTCCACCTCTAACAGGCACTGGCTTTGTATTCTTTCCCCAAACAATTAGAAAGCCAGATGAAATAAATGGAATGATAGTTTTTAGGCACCAGGTAAAAGGACTTAGGACGATTACCCTGGAGAAAAGTGAAGCAAATGAAGTAAGCCTTAGGATTGCTCCAGCTCCCTGCCTGGAGGCACTTTCCAGGCCCCAGTGCACACAGGACTATCTGGACACAACTCACTTGGCAATCTTGCTGAACTGCGGGGACAGAGGTCAGAGTTTGCTGGAGTTCCAGTACTTAGCTATCAGACTGGCAAAAATTAACGAGTATGACCACACTTTCTGTTAACAAGACTATGGGAAAACAGCCATCCTCATACAGTGCTGGTGGGAATCCACACTGGCAAAACTTTTCTGGAAGGAAATTTAGCAATACAGTAGAAAAACCACATGTATGCTTACCTTCTTTGACATCTGAGACAGGGTCTCACTCCTGGGCTAGAGGGTAGGGGTATCGTCATATTTCACAGCAACATCAAACTCCTAGGCTCAAGTCATCCTCCTGTCTCAGCTACCTGAGTAGCTGGGGCTACAGGTGCACACCACCATGCCAGGCTAATTTTTCTATTTTTTTTTTTCCTAGAACAGGCTCTCATTCCAAATCCTGACCTGCAATGATCCTCCTACCTCAGTCTCTCAAAGTACTAGGATTACAGGTGTAAACCATTGAGCCCAGCCTGCACTTACCTTTCAAACCAACAATCCCACTTCTAGAAATCTACCCTAAGACACACCTCCAGCAACAACAAAAGTATTTATTACATAAATACACACGTTATTTATTTCATCATTGTTTGTAACTGCAACGTACTGAACAACCTGTTAGGAGACTGGTTAAATAAACTATGATGTAGCCACACGATATAATGTTATGCTACTGTAAAAAAAAAAAAAAAGAATGAGGAAGATTGCTATGGGCTGCTTAGGGTATAATTTCTGGGGTAGATTGCTAACTGAAGAAAAAGGCTAAGTGCAAACGAATATATATAATATGCTGCCTTTTAAGTAAGAAAAAAGGGTATATAAGAAAATTCTGATTTTGCTCATCTGTGCAAAAGAGATTCAGGAAGGATAATCCAGAAACTAATGAGAGTTACCTGCAAGGAGCAGGGGAGGATGAGCTGTGAACGTGGTAGTTGGGATGAGGAGGGTAGTGATAATTCTCTGAACGAACTTTTTGGACAGCCTTGACTCTTGGAGTCAACATAATGGTTGCCATGCCAAAAAAAATAAGCAATTCACATCAAGGAAGATGAGCGACTGTGTGGGGGTGGGGAGAGAGGCAGGCACAAATTGGAACACCAGCAGTAACACATGAGCCCCACTGTATTACATGTGAATAACATAACCCTACTTGCTGCCCTCTGCAAGGCCAAGTCAGAGGTCTAACAAGACAGGAGGGACTTACAAGCCTAAGGCTGACCCACAGATCCAACTTGGCCATCACTCTTTCCCACTCGTACACATCTGGAGCTGCCCAGTTTACTGGGTCTCGGTCATTAACCATCACCATAAGTAACATCCTTAGCAGCTGAAGAAGGCATACGTTTAGGAAAATGCTCATTCTTCTTCGATTTGGCGTTTAGTTTTATAAACATCTAATATCAGGCCCTGGATCCTTCCCAACCAAAGAGGGGGCATAGAGTGAAAGAGATTGGTACAGTGTCGGTAGAAAAGGAAATTCTTCTTTTTTTTTTTTTTTTTTTTTTTGAGACAGAGCCTCAAGCTGTCCCCCTGGGCAGAGTGCCGTGGCATTACAGCTCACAGCAACCTCCAACTCCTGGGCTCAAGCGAGTCTCCTGCCTCCGCCTCCCAAGTAGCTGGGACCACAGGCGCCCGCCACAACGCCTGGCTATTTTTTGGTTGCAGCCAGCATTGTTGTTTGGCGGGTCCGGGCTGGGGATTCGAACCCGCCACCTTAGGTGTACGTGGCTGGCACCTTAGCCGGTTGAGCTATAGGCGCCGGGCCGGAAATTCTTCTTTTATGAAATAAAGGCCCCTGCATGGGGTGAGTTTTCCTTATCCTCCCATCATGCATGACTTTCAAATGCTCTTCACGCTCATTAACAGAGACTAATAATAGCCAGCCTTTTCCGTGTAATCAAAGTTGGAAGAAAAATAGACACAGGTTTTAAAAACCTGGTGGGAGACTGAATAGGTGAGTGCTTTTAAGCTCGCCGCTGGGAACCTTCAACGCTGAGCTTATCACCACCGTGTGTTAGGTATGAGAAATGATCAATAATTAAGAAGTCTTTGTTTCTTTTAACTTTTAAAAATATTAACCTGGTGATTCTCCATTTAGCAATTTCTCATGAGGAAATCATACACAAATATTTGGGAGACACACACAAATATTTACGGACAAAGGTTTAGGCATTATTTTTAATAGCACAAAAATGGGAAATACCTAGATGCCCAATAATAGAGAAATAGATGAAGACATTATGTTACAGCTACCCTGTGGTGTGTTAGGCATCTGCTGAAAATGAGTTTTTTCTGGAACCTTTTAATGGCAGGATAATGTTACAGAGAAGTTCATTTGCATAATATTGCCTGCTAACAGAAAAATGTTGGCTATCAGGCCAGGCACAGAGGCTCACACCCCTAATCAGAGCACTCTGGGTGCCCAAGGTAGGAGGATTACTTGAGGCCAGGGATTCAAGACCAGTCTGAGCAACGTAGTTAGCTCTTGCTTTTCTGAAAGATTTAAAAATCAGCCAGACCTGGTTGCAACCATCTGTGGTCCTAGCTACTTAGGAGGCTGAAGTCGGAGGATCACTTGAACTCAAGAGTTCAAGGTTACGGTGAGCTATTATCATGCCACTGCACCCTAGCCTGGGTAACGGAGGAGGCCTTATCTCTTAAAAACAAATGAAGGAAGGAAGGAAGGAGTGTGTTGCATATCAATAGCTCAAAGGCATTTTCTTTTAACTTTTTCTTAAAGTAGGATAAATAGGTAAGTATGTACAAGAGCTCTCTGGAAAGTATCCAGCCACTGTTAATCTATGTTTCATAGTATATGGCTGGATATGTCTCAGACAGCATTTCTATATGTATACAATACGTGTATTTTATATACATATGTGAGTGTGTTTGTGTGTATATATACATATTTCTAAAATCCTGGAATAATTAACAGGGAAGAAATCAGATGCAAACACACCAAAGTGTTAACAAAGATTATTTTCAGGTTATGTGAACTGTGAGCAGTTATTGTTTCTTAACCTATATTTAAAATATTTTCCAGGTATTACTCATTAAACCCAAGTTACCGCCACTAATTCTATTCTCCTGTGTCTCAAGCCAAAACACTTGGCGCCACCCTTGACCTTCTTTCTCTCCCTAAAACCCCATATCTAGTCCATCAGCAAACCTTCCAAAAAATTCTGAACCTGGCTGGAGCAGTGGCTCACACCGACAGTCCCAGCACTTTGGGAGGCCACGGTGGGAGGACTGCTCAAGCCCAGGAGTCTGAGGCTACAGTGAGCTGTGATCCTGCCACTGCATACCAGCTTGAGCAACAGAATGGGATAGGGGTTTAAGGCCAGCCTGGATAACATAGTGGAAACCCACCTTTGCAAAACTAATTTAGAAAATAATAAAGTCAGGAAAAAGATGGGTTAAATGAAGGCCACGTCCACCTTATTTCCTAATGGCTTCATGTGACTATTGCATGAGGTGAGTCAATGTGGCTTTCATCCTTATATCCCCAGCACCTGCCACAAAATGGGTGTCAGAAAACATTTTAAAGACAAATGGATTAGTAAGGCAGGGAGGGAGGGAGAGAAGAATTTACAGATAATCAGAATGGCTAGTGCTTCTCCAGCGTTTGCTATAGAAAGTTCTATTCTATGCACTTTCACGTATTAACTCACTGACTCCGGTTTAGAATTCAATTCCCTTGGCTCTGTGTACCTTGTATAGTTTCATTGTCAGCGTCTCCAGTGTCCAAATTCATGGTGCAAAGAAACTCTCTAAGGAGACTGATAAAAGAGCAGATGTTTTTAACTTTTTCAAAGGGATGGTCATCAAAACTGTTCTTACATAAGTTGTCCAGGTGCTGTCGGCTTGTGAAAATGCATATGAGCACCAGAGGCCAGAAATTCTGAGGGGCTGTCCTCATTACTCCTAAATTGTAAGAATAACTAGAAGTGACAGGCAGAGTCAAAGCTAAGTAATTATCCTGTTTCTCCCTTCCCGCCCCCCCAAGGCTGCTTGGCTCAGCAGTTGCCTTAGTTCACTAATGATTAACCTAACATAGATTCATATATTTTCTCCAAAGGTCTTTGAGTACATTCTCTTTCATTTAGCCATTGAACAATTACTTTCTTGAGTACCTACTATGCGTCGGACACCTTTCGAAGGGCCTGGGCAAGGCAGTAACCTGAACAAAGTCACTGCTTTGGGAGTGACACATTCTCTTACAATAGAGGCAGCAAAACTGTAATTCTGAAGATTTTACAGAAAAGTAGCTTGGGAGATTACTTGACTCTAATGAGGGACCAAGCAGAGACGGTGGCTCTGTATTCTAATTCTTGCTACTTAGAATTTAAAAGACTGAGATTTGTATACATTGACTTTTTTGATGCAATAGTTTATAGTACTTTGGTATCTTCTCAGACTGTAAAATACTTTGCCAAGCGTCACACACATTGTAAGGATTTTTAAATCCATCGCCCCCTGGTAAAATTGTTGCTGAAAAATTCAGCAGGAAGAGAGAGGCAGAGGAAGATGCTATATGCATCCTTAATTCCTCTCTTTCCCCCAAATCCCTCAGCAAATCTTAACTAGTACCCAGTCACTTCTACCTCCATCGCTGCCACCCTCGTCTAAGCCATTATCATCTCTCATCTATATTATTGAAATTCAAGACTTCTACCTGGTCTTAACGCACAGGACTCCCAGAATGCCTGTGACTTGAGGATGTGAGAACCCTTTACTTTCCTCCACATGACAGCCAGAGGGATCCTTTTAAGTTCGTAAACCAGATCCTGTCCCTCCTCTGCCCAGCACCCTACAAAGACTCCTTCATTTCACACGAGCCCTGTGCAGTCTGCCTCCCTTTCCGCCTGACCTCACTCCCATCAGTCTCCCGTTTCACTCTCACCATTCTAGTCACAGTCATCTTCTCAATATCCTCAAACCCACAGGGCAGGTATCCACCTCAGGGCCTTTGCACTAGCTCTTCCTTCTGCCTCCAACACCTCACCCCAGACATTTGCTTCTTCACCTCCTTGAAGCCTTTGGTCCTCTGTTACCTTCTTACTGAACCTTCCCTGAGCGCCTTTGGAACTTGGCACACTCGCAGACACTCCCTATGGACCTTACTCTGTTTTTATTTTCTTCGTCACACTTACAACATTCTAGAAACCTAAATAAATTGCTTGTCTATGGTGCTCATGCCTTTATTCCTCTACAAGGGCAGGGATGTTTCTTTATTCACTTATGTATTCTTAGAAGCTAGAATAATGCCTCCTATAACCAGTAGGTACCCAACAAATATACATATATATATATATATAAAATCATCATTATTGCTTATAAATATCAACGGACAGGAACTATGAGACCTTTCATTATAGATATTTTCCTACTTGGAGACACCATAATTAAGAGAAAGAGATCAAAGAATTTCATAGTCAAAGATCATTGGATCTGAATCTCATCTGCCATTTACTTGGGACTTTGGACATGTTATTTCTGTGAATTTCCAGGTCTCTTGAATATAAATGGGAAAAATAATACCAATTTCACAAGGGTAGGTGAAGTGATGTAATATACTGTAATCACCTTGTTTGATCAGAACACAATTATCATGAACTCTCTGGAATTCGCAGTTTCATTTTACTGTGGCCGGATTCTTATTATTTAACAATGTGGCTTTGCACACATTCCTTCCCCCTTTGGGGCCTCACTTCACACATCTATACAATGAAAGGGTTGTCTGAGATGTTCTCTCTCAGCAGCAGCCATGACCTTGACTGGCTTGGAGGCTTCCCGGGGAGCAGACAAGAACCTTGGGCCTCTAGAGACATTGTCTCACCCTTTCCCATGGGTTAGCCAATTTGCTGCTGTTTATTACTGAGCCCTTTAAAAGTCAACAGATAATAGCAGGAGATAAATAAAACCTTTGCAACTTGCTGCTGCCTGGGTTTTAAGCGAGTGCTGCCAAAATGCGTTGCAACAGGAACCTTTGAACAGACCAGTCAAATGTTATGTGCTGATAAATGATTATTTAAAATGCAGCTTTATTTTTCCTGGAATGTTTCAGGAATTAACCAACTGCTCTAATCAAGAACTTACCCAGATAGCTGTTTAAAACAGTTGTCCCTCACCCAGCCCCCTCCAAACTTCTCACCACCAGGTATTTCCCCTTTTTCCCCGCGACCTCCCCCACACCAATCTCAGGCTCCCAAAATTATATTCTACCCAATAAACTGTATCCACCAAGTGATAATTTCAGTATTTTTTAAATTGTTCAAACTAATGCTCAAAGACATAACATTCATAAGAACTTCCAATTTACATGAGTTAGACTTTCATATTGTATGACCATGCTTCTAGCCAAAAGCAAAGAATCTCATGTTTTGGATGGCCTGGGAAGTCTAATTTGGAGCATTTTCATTCATCCATTCAACATATATTTAATGAACACCTAATATCTGCCAGACATTATTCTAGAAGATAGGAAAATAGCTGTGAATGACACTCACAAAATGCTATCTTTGTGGAGTTCGCACTAATAGAAAAGAAAGACAATAAAGCAAGACCAATAAATAGAATACACGAGTAGAAAATGTTCTAAGGGAAGCATAAGGCAGGAAGGGAGATGAGATGGGTAAAGCACGGTGGGGGTGCTTTTCAATAGTGAGGTTGGAAATGGTCAGACTGAGAGGGTGATATTTGAACAAACGGCCTGAAGAGGGAGCCAGAGCGACCCATTGAAATCCCTGGGAAAAGATGAGGAACAAGGTCCTGAGGAGGGGGCTGCCCAGCTGTTAGAGAATCCCCTAGAAAGCTGGAAGCAGTCAGGAGAACAAATAAAGAGGGTCTTAGCGTTTATGTTCAGAATCAGCTTTTACTCTGAGAGAAAAGGGGGCCATTTAGGTTTTGAGGAAAGAAATGGAATGCTCTTTCATTTTAACACCATCATTCCAACAACTGTGTGAGCCGGTGAGCTGTTCCCAGTAGTATTCTTGTAATACTGAAAATGGCTCACTAAATAGTATAATAGTAAAGGCCGTCTCAAAGATGCAGGGCTTAAGCATTATTATAATAGACTTATGAATAAACAAAACATGGCATACTCATCTAATGGAATATTATTTGGCCATGAAAAGGGATAAAGTATTGAAGCATGCCATATAATCAACACTGAAAACATTATGTTAAATAGAAGAAACCAGACACAAAAGGCCATACATTATATAATCTCATTTATACGAAATCTGCACAATAGGCAAATCCATAGACACAGAATATAGATTCATGGTTGCCGAGGGCTGGGAATTTCTTTTGGAGTGATAAAAATGTTCTGGATTAGAGACTTGCTGGTTGCACAACTTTGTGGGTATACTACAAACAAATGAATTGTACACTTTCAAAAAGTGAATTTTATGGTATGTGAATTATATATCAATCTTTTTACAAAAGGAGATTTAGGCTTTGGAAACTAGTGCCAGGAAAGTGATTTTCTCTGTCTGCTCTTTGTCCTGTTAGCTTCCTCTCCTCAGGTGACACACAGCACCAGCTGAAGTTGCTTCTGATAAACTGATCAATGATAAAACTCATCCAAAATGATTTAACTGTAGTGAGCCATAATCACGGGTGGTGACTTGCTTCCTTCTTCCAAATTCCTCTCATCTTTACCCTTGACTTTCTGTCCCTGTCACCATGAGCCTTCCCCCATCACCTGGATAAAAGCACCAACCTGTCTGGGCTTTCTACCTCTCCCCTTTTCTTGTCTCTAATCTCCAATCTGTTCAAACTGACCAACCATAAGACACCATTTTCATCAATTCTGTGCCCCACTGAAGAATTAAATGTGGCTTCCTCCATGCAGCTCCCATATCAGAGAATATATTTTTTTTGAAGGGAAAAAAAGAGGTTTGTCATTTGACTATGGATTCTATGCAGATTCTGCCTTAGAAATTGGGTTTGGATGCTGAATTGTTGAAATATGTTTTGTTGGTGTAAACCAGAAAGTGGAATAAAGTATTTCAAACCAGAGCTCTCTTGGGAAATTCATTTAGAATTTAGTCATCACCAAATCTAACTGAATCAAGTTTTCAGGCCTATTCTTGGCATTGCGACTTCTGTAACATCCATGTCCTCTCCTCCTGGATTCTCCTATGCCCACCCTACCAGGGAGAGCTTCTTTCCTCCACATCTTCAATTTTTTTTTTCTTTTTTTTTGCAGTTTTTTGGCTAGGGGTTGGGTTTGAACCCACCACCTCTGGCATATGGGGCCAGTGCCCTACTCCTTTGAGCCACAGGTGTCGCCCCACTTCTTCAAATCTTACCTTCTCTTTAAGACCTAGTCCTGGTTGCATCTCTTCTGTGAAGTTTCTTATGTGAGGCCAGTGGTTCTTTTTCTTTTTCTTTTTTTAATATTGCATATTTTTTTAGAGATAACATCTTGCTATGTTGCTCAGGCTGGTCTCAAACTTCTGACCTCAAGCAATCCTCCTACCTTCCCTCCAAAGTGCTGGATTGTAGGCTTGAGCACCACACCTGGCCTAGGCCAGTGGTTCTTAACCCAGAGTGCTCTTTACAACTACTAGACCCTATTTATTTAGAACCAGTTGTCTGGCGTGCAGCTTGGGTGTTGCCACACCCTTGAGGTACTTCTAAAGTGTAGTTGATGTGGGAACCATTTTTGTAGGCCTATTTTAATTCCTGTGAGTATAGGAATAAACAAGACAAACAAACCCTAGCTCTCATAGAACTTGCATCAGTGGTAAAATAAGTAATATGCATATATTTCTAAACAAGGTAATTTAGGAGAGTAATAGATAAAATTATAAAATAAAATAAAGATCAGTTAAGAGAGTAAAAGAGGCAACTTTAAACATTCTAAGGAAATGACATTGAGCTGAGACCCGAATGGGAGAGCCAAGATTTGAGGAAGGAGCATGTAAGACAGAGGGAACTCCAAGGTGGGTAAGGTTTAGTAGGAGAAAGAAGGCCAGTGAACAAGAAGGGAAGAATAAAATAATACTAAATTGAAAAGGCAGGCAGGCATCAGACGATGGAGGGACTTGTAGGCCAGGGTAAAAACATTTTTTTATTCTAATTGTGATGCAAGCTGTGGTAGATGGCTTGCAAAGATGATCAAACAATCCTTGCATCCCTGTAAAGATGTTCCTTTTCAATGTGACTTTGAGCTTCACCTTATCAAGAGATAAAGTCTATTTTCCCTTTCCTTGAATGTGGAAGAAGTAGCATCATGGGACACCTGAGATTAGGCCTCAAGAGATCCCACAGCTTCCATTCTCTCCTTATAATGCTGCTTTAGTTAAACATGTAAAAAAAAGCCCAGTCTAACCAATTGGAGGCCAAACACGTGGAGGAGAACCCCAGCCAACAACTAGCATCATCTGCTAGTGTAGCTAGCTAATCCATCCAACTGCACTCGAGTACAAGGTGACTATAGTCCAAATAGTGACCCAGGGGAGACACAGCAGAAGAACCACCTAGCTGAGCCCAACCCAAATTGCTGACCCATAGATAAATAGTATTCTGTTCTAAAAAAGTAAAAGATTAGTGGTGATTTGTTCTGCAGTGGTAGAAAATACAGAAATCTTTGGGATGTTAAACAAGTAGCAAAATAACATTTTTATGTTTTAAAAACCAATTTTATCCCCAATACATTGATGAATCCATTCACAAGAACGATGGTCTGCAATCTTTCCAAAAATATATAAAAATATTATCCCCTTCATTAGAGACAGAGTATAGTTCACAGGGCTATGTTGGTCCATCAGAGCCTTAAACTCATTTCCTCAAAATGAAAGTTTATTCTCAAGAATATTAAAACTGAAGCCACAAACACTAAACCAGAAAGAGACAAAAGTCATTTGACTCATTTGACCTCATTTCAGATAAGATTAGAATGTTTAAAATCTGATGAAAACCAGGATCCCATTTGGGGCCAGAACCCTTATGAAATTTGTTCCTAAAGAAGATTAAAAAGGAAATATCTGTGAACTCTAAACCGTGGTGTTCTGATTCTATGTTATGCTGAAATAATCAAGGAAGTATTGCATCATCTTTAAAACGCGAAAGACTAAAAGATGGTCTTTGAACATGCACTCTCGGAAACTTTAAAATAACCAGCACTCTTAAAACATAAAAAGCTATTCTGTGAAAAAGTTCTGTAATTAGTAAAAGCCAAGATGTTGGCTCTTGCTGTGCATAATTATTTGATTTGCAAAAAAAAAAGAAAAAGAGAGAGAGATTCACTTTGGTTATATAAATAGCATTGTTTTTAAAATGGTTCTTTAAGTAATAATATGTAGCTGGCCTTTATGGGTATTTATTCACAATACCTCAGAGCATTTTCCATTAATTTCTCAAGAATGTTAACATTATTTGGGGGGGTTTCATCATCATGCTTTATTACATACTATAACCAGACGGTCTGTGGCTTGAGAGGAACCTTTGCAAATTCTGTCAAAATCAGTTTACTTAATTTCCATATCTTATAGTCACTACTTGATACGGTGGGAAAAGATGGTACAAAAAGAACCAGAAATAGTCTCACCTACCTGACCACTCCATCGCTATAACCCAAACTCTTCCGGTTAATCTGTTACATTAGAGAAGGGAGGTGTGGAGAAGAACAAGAAAGAGAAGACAGATCCACATGAAGGAGGGAGACAGGTGAATGACAGAAGGTAAATGAAGGAAGTTAGATGAGGCAGAGAAAAGCAGGGGAGAAGAGGAAACCAGATGCTTGAGCCAAGCCGTCCCCTCTTTTATGTTTACATGGAGGGACCTGGAACAAATTCTCCTGAGTAAAATGTCTCAAGAGTGGAGGAAAAAGTATCCAATGTACTCAGTACTTCTATGAAACCTACTTATATTTACTCACACTTTTTTATGAAAGATAGAACACAACTGTGGCCCAGGATGAAGGAGAGAAATGGAGTGGGAAGGGTGGGGGGGAGGTTTGACAGAGGGAGGGTAAAAGGTGGGACCACACCTACGGAGCATATGACAAGGGTACAAGTCAAATCTGTGAAGTGTAGAACATAGATGTTTTGGCACAACGATCAAGTAAATGAGGCGAAAGCTATGTTGATTGGTTTGATGTAACCACATCAGATCGTATTAAAAAAAATCAGCACATTGTATGCCACATATGCATGAATGTATGCATGATCTATGTGTATTTGACTTAATAAAATAAATAAAAAAAATAAAATTCTGAAGGTCTTACCGGCGCCATTGGGGCAGCTACTGTCATACCACCAGCCAGAACAACAGTGGCTTATCTGGCTTTAGGATGCGACAGTAATAGCTCCTTGTTGCCTGTGACAGTCTCTCCCTGTGAAACATGTGGCAAAGCAGGAGGTTCACCAGAAAAGCTCCCAGTTTTGATAAGGGGGGTTGGGTAGTCCTGCTCTGCCATGAGCCCCAACTGAAGGGTTTCCCTTCCCGTCCCCACTAGGGAAAGCCGAGGAGGAAAGGGAAGTAGATCCACCTGGGAGCTCCTCCCACTCCCGGCCACCACATTCCACAAACACTACCACACAAGGGGCTGAAAAGGTCCAAGTTGTCTCAAGTTAGTGGTTTGTCTTTGTTATTTGACTTAACTCAAACTTTATTTCAGACTCCATACATAAGTAGAGGGAAGGAAAGACAGGGAGAGGAAGACAGAAGGTGAGAGAGAGGGGGAAGAGAGGGTTATTATTACCTTGAGATATTCATGTTTGAAGTTTCCTCCTTCCTTCCTTCCTTCCCCTTCCACTTCCTTTCCTGTATCTATTTTAGATCTGGGGGTCTAGCTATGTTGCTCAAGCTAGATGCAAAACTCCTGGGCTGGAGCTATTCTCTCACCTCATCCTCCAGGTGGCTAAACTATAGGCCAGCACCCCTCTGCCTGGCTTTGAAGTGTTTTCAAGCCCTGGAATTTCAGTCATCTTTCCACTTGAAATGTAACTATGAAGACTTTATTCCTAATAGCCCCCCTCAAAAAAAAAAAAAAAAGGAAACAACCTAAATGGCTATCAGTAGGAGAGTAGATAAATTTGGGTATATCCATACAATGTAAATTACAAATAAAAATATGAACTACTGATAAACATCATAACACAGGTCAGTGTTTAAAATACTATATTGAGAAAAAGAAGTATAATTCAAAAGAGCTGATTCTGTATGATTCCACTTACATGAAACTTAAGTTCAGACAAAATTAAACTACCATGATGGAAATCAGAATAGTGGTTACAACTGTGGAGTGGTCCCATGGGTGTATTTTGTACATAGGTAAAAATTAAGCTGAAAACTTAAGATTTGTGTATTTTACTTTATGTAAATTATAGCTCAGTGATTTCTATAAATCATAGCCTCAAAGAACATTTATAGACATGGAAAAAAAAGAATATTTATAGACATGGCAATGAATTACGTATGGTTAAATGCAAAAAGCAGGATATGAAACTATATATATTATATACACACACACCACAGTGTGATCCCAATTCTGTTCAAAAATACATGTAGAAGTAAGACTGGAGGCATATGGGGCCAAAGTGTTAAAAGTTATTAAATCTACTCTAATAGAAGGGTAACTTTTATCCTCTTCAATACATTTATCTCTATTTTGAAACTTTTCTGTAAGGAGCATGTATTATAGTTTTTAGAAAAAAAAATGTCTTTTGAAGTTTACTATAACTTCCCTTCCCCCATTTCCACTGCCCAAGTCCTGGTCCAGGCCCTCACTTGTAAGTTCTTCCGACAGACTCCTAATGGCCTCCCAGACTCAAAATTTTACCTAGCCCAATTTGCTTCTCCTCTGGATGTATCTTCCATGTTTGAAAATCAAGTTTTATTTTTGTCACGCACATGCGATATCTTTTCTTCTCTTTTAAATTCAGGTTTTTTCTTCTCCCTGTGAGGTCTGGATTTCTCCAAGTACCTTTCTCTCCACTTGTCTTGGTCTCTGCCTTTCCTGTTGGAAACTTTCCTGAACTGTCTGGCAACAGTAAGAAGAAGACAGATGATACGAAGCCGACTAAACACACTCCATGTGGGGGTTTGTCCTCACCCCAACAGACACTATTCCCGTCAGGGTCCCCAGTGAGTTCCATGTTGTCTGATCTTGACCCAGCAGAAGTTTGGACACACCAACCGTGCCACAGATGCCACTCTTTCTGAGTTCCCTCACCCTGCCTCCCTTCCTCCATCTCTTCTGCTGATTCCTGCTCACCTTCCTGGTCTCCCCATGGTGGAGTGTGCCCAGGACTCGGTCATGTTCTCTGCACCAGAATCTTGATGATTTCATCTCCTGGCCTTATGCAACAGCTGTGTGAGGTGATAATGACTCACAGGTGTATTGCGCCAACTCTGACTTCTGCTCTGAATTCTAGACTTTATTTCTGCCCTCAGCTGAAATCACCAGTTAGATACCAACAGGCAAGTAAAACTTCCAAAATCAGTCAAGTCAAAATTCCTGATTCCTCCTCCCCACAAATCCTGTTCCTCCCTGGTCTCCTGGCTCTTTAGTAAATGTTCCCTCTTCCTCCAAAATTTTTTCTGATAGATTTAATTTTTGATACATTTAATTCTACCCCCATTTCTTTCTTTTTTTTCTTTTTCTTTTTGAGACAGAGTCTCACTCTGTTGCCCCAGGCTAGAGTGCATGGCATCATAGCTCACAACAATGTCAAACTCCTGGGCTCCAGGGATCCTTTTGCCTCAGCCTGCAAAGTAGCAGGGACTACAGTTGTGGGCCACCACTCCTGGCTAACTTTTCTATTTTTAGTAGAGACAGGGTCTAGCTCTTGCTTAGGCTGGTCTCAAACTCCTGAGCTCAAAGCAAACCAGCCACCTCAGCCTCGCAAAGTGCTAGGATTATAGACATGAGCCCAGCCCAGCATGCAAAGTTTTAATTAATTTCTCTGTGTTCAGTAAAAAGTTCATTCATTCATTTGACAAATATTTGCCAAGTGGATATTAAAATTCCAGGCATCTCTGGGTACTCGAGATACATCAATAGCCAAAATAGACTAAAGTCTCTAACTTCGGGAGCTGATATTCAGCTATGATGGATTTTCTTGAGTCCAGAGGAGCCCAGATTCCCAATCCAGAAAAACACACCTCCTGTCTCCCACTAAGTATGTGGAGGGACATTTCCTTGAGTGACCTGTTCCTTACACGCACTTTCAATGGGGTTGCCAAATCCAGCACCCCTAACTTTCAACCAGTCCTATGTTTTCAGCCCTCCTCTTCTGATCCCAGTCCCTTCCCCTCACTCTGTTCTCCGGAGGTTCCTTCCTACCGGTGCCTTCGGTGTCACAGGGTGTGGTATCATGAAACAGCTTCCTTTTTTCACTCAGTTCTGCTGAAGTCAGTTAAGACACACATCCCCATTCGGCATTCCAAATGTGATTTTTCTCCCTCTTTCACAGCTCCGCAGCAGAGGGGGTTTAATTTATAATTTTAGAAAGCAGATGTAAACACTGACATTTAATCTGCTCTGTTTAGTGAGGCCACTAAACAGCGTCAGCGTCATGACCAGCATCATCTTCCTTAAGCATCCCATCAGATTTTGAAGAACGAATCCACTGAGCACCCAGTCTAAGCAGGGAGGGCACGTACTGAGTGGCTGGACACTGTTGTTTCCTTACCTGGGAGGCCTGGGGAAAATTCAGCTCCCTGGAAAACCTCTCACCTCTAACACACACAGACCCAGTGAGTGTTGGGTGCAACCATCCTATCTTGCCCGTATGTGTTGCCAGGGAAATAGAGGAAATGCAGCAACCCAAGCCCAATGAGGCTCCCAAGTCTCATTCCAGACCTGCAGTAAGTGAGCATAGGGATCTCACATGCTCATCTGGTTTTTAACTTGTCCCTATCCCTGGGTCTGGACTAAACTGCCAGAGCTCATTCCAGCAGATCTATCACACTTCACTGAAATAACTGGGGCACTCTCTTGATTTGGGGAGCACCATTGTCTGGAAAAATTGCCAGCCAGGAGAAGCGGTGGAGAACAGATTAAAAATTAAGAATATAATTTAATTAAAATTAGATTAACTATGCCTCTGATCTTGATTACACATAAGGATCAATGAAGAATTTAAAAATTAAGAATAAGATTAAATTATTCATAAGAATTAAGTTTAACATATGGCCTTTAGGGATTTGAGTTTAAATTTTGCTCTGAGATTACCATTTTATTTATAGTGCTTGGGAAGAAATCATTGAGTCTTTTTCATTGGGTTACCATGAGAATTAAATGAGATTATATATGGAGATTAGGTATAAGGCCTAGGACACTGTACTACATGTGATCTAAAGGTAAATTTAACTTCCCTATCAGTTTAGCCCATGTGGTTATTAACTCAAGTTTGAACCAGGTCAGAATTTATTCTATTCTAGTCAATTGAGGTTTTGGAGGCCTCTGGTCTCTCCTGGAGGGGACTCGATACTCCTTCCCATACACAGATTTGCTCCCTACAACCTAGTTTTCAGATCTCTCACAATATCACATACTATAGAGCAGCATAACATCATTTATGACACATGGGGGTAAGGAAAGTATTTCCACATGCTACGTGAGGATTCATCAGACCCTGAAACAAGGCTAGAGCTGAGTGGCAGGTTAATTAGTGCTTACTCAGTAACCTACATGCCCCCTTTTATCTCCAGCCACCCTTGAAGTTAGGTTAGGGTTACATGGCTAGTGTAGGGCAATAGGCAAGGACCAAAAGTGACAGCAGTATTTCCAGGAGAAGCGGTGAAAACCCAGTGTGCCTCCTTTCTCCTTCCCTTTTTGTGGTGATGTCAGAGTTCATATGTTTCAAATAGTTAACTACAAGATGGTGACTGGAGAAAAGTGAATCCTGGATACCTGAGTGGCTGTGTGGAACAAATCTCTACTCTACCCCCAGTCCGAGCCACACTCAAGCTGTAAGACAAGAGGGAACTGACCATTTGCTATCTGAACCACTGAGATTTGGGGTGGGATTTATTGCCACACTATCCCTAGGGAAATAGGTCAGTTTGGGAGAATTTGTGAAAGTAAAATTAAGAGATTTCAGTGTCCATTAATGGCAGACTTTGTCACTCAGACCAACTTTCATGCTAGGAAAGTTTTTTCGTTTTTTGTTTTGTTTTGTTTTTTTGAGACAGAGCCTCAAGCTGTCCCCCTGGGTAGAGTGCTGTGGCATCACAGCTCACAGCAACCTCCAACTCCTGGGCTTAAGCGAGTCTCCTGCCTCCACCTCCCAAGTAGCTGGGACCACAGGCGCCTACCACAACGCCTGGCTATTTTTTGGTTGCAGCCATCATTGTTGTTTGGCGGGCCCAGGCTGGATTCGAACCTGCCACCTTAGGTGTATGTGGCTGGTGCCTTAGCCACTTGAGCCACAGGTGCCAAGCCTCATGCTAGGAAAGTTAAACAAACTTTTTTTTTTTAAATTCTGCTCAAAAGCATTGGAAAACCTACATGATAGTGAAAAAGTTTGAGGCTACCATCTGACCATCAGAGAAGATAAATCTGGAGAAGTGAACTCAACATTGGAGGCCACTTTCTCCTGAAAGCATTTTTTGTTTCTGTATTTGACAAAGCCAATATTTGATAGCTTGGTAGGGGGACAAAAGTTGGAATCTGGGTTGGTACCCTTACATGCTATACTGTAGGAGTAAGGGTGAATTGGAGGGAAAGAGCTTTCACACAGCCTGTTACCCCACTTCAAATCACCTGGATGGCCCAGAATATCTCAGGCCCTGCAACAGGACTAAGGTGATTCCAGATTACTAAGTCCTTGAGTTCCTGGAAGAAGTAAACAAAAACCTACCTGAAGGAGGAAAAGAATTATATTTTTTAAGACTAAATTATTTCTAAAACAAATTGTTCAAATACAATGTCCAACATCATCCAAGGAAACCAGGCATAGACTCAGTTGAAATAATAACAAACAAGAACCAGCAAAACCAACAGAAAATATATACAGACTCCAAGTATTAGCATTTGTCAGACTTTAAAACAATTAGCTTAGTCCATTCCAGGAAATAAAATACATAGTCTATGACTGAAAATTTTAACAGAGGACTGGACCTTCTTTTTTTTAAGACAGTCTTACTTTGTCACCCAGGCTAGTGGACAGTGGTGTCATCATGGTTCATGGCGATCTCAAATGTCAAGGCTGAAGTGATCCTCCTGCCTCAGCCTCCTAAGTAGCTGGGACTATAGGTGTGCCCCACCACACCTGGCTAATTTTTCTGGTTTTTTGTAGAGGTGAGATCTCATTCTTGCTCAGGCTGTTCTCTAACTCCTAGTCTCAAGCAATCCTCCTGCCTCAGCCACCCAAAGTGCTTGGATTACAAGCCTTAGCCACCACATCTGACCTGGAAATATTTTTTAAAAGACATAGTAGAAAGGAAAGAGAAGCAATGATAATTCTAGAACTGAAAAGACAACTGAAAGTAAGGAAAAAATGGGTAGATTTTTTTCCCAATTAGACCTCCCTTTAAATTCTTCACCTACAGAATTTAACCTCAAGTAGCAATAACAAATGGACCCTTCTTTCTTGCATAATTAATACTTTTTGTCATATTCAAGAATCTTCAAAACTTTCATTGTTTGGGGAGGATCATCAGACTTTTCTTGTCTCAAGAATCCAAGCCCTCAGGACTCCTTCCATTCCTGCTAGAATCCATGATCTGCTTCCAAGGGTTGCTCTACAAATGGACATTTGTGGCAAAATGTACAAGGACTTGCAAACTGCATCTGTCTGGTGTTAAAATGTAATTATTTGTCTAAAGCAACCTACACAGAGGAAAAACTCATCACAACAAAGATAAGATATTTTCTAGTTTTTAACATCATAATCCAGAGCACCATCAAAAAAAAAAAAATACTATGAGAACAAGATATGAGCAAAATGTGGCATTTCCCCATGTGACACCAACTTCAAATGATGGAATAAATACAACTTTTTGTCACAATCCACAATATTACTCTAAGCATTAAGAGGTTTTTTACATATAGCTTTTTGACTTTATTAACACAAGAAAATATATAACACTGGCTGTCATAAATTTCTAATATTTTTTACTTAGAGAACAGCACGACTTTCACAAGAAGCTCTGTGATTACTGGATAAAAACACTGTAGATAGCATGCTTCCTTTTCAACTGAAAAATTCCAAAAAACGTTAAAAGATGATGATGATGACAGCTGTTAAGTACTTTCTACATTGTAGGAAGTGTTCTAAGGGACATACATGGATTAACTCATTAAAGAGATTTAAAGATGTTTGATAATATAACTTGTATATTAATGATATAAAGAATATTATTTAATGGCAAGTCAGACAATAGATTTTTCCCCAAGGTTTATATATATAAACTCCCTTGGTACAATTAGGTGCCAAAAATATATATAAGAGAAATGAGAAAAAAACACTTTCATAAACTATATATAAGTAAACCTATAATTTTCTCATGATATTATTTTGTTCTTCTGAAAGTAGAAATAAAATTTTCAAAACAAATGAACAAGAAAATAATTTTATTTTCAAATAACCCTTTACATGCCAACATTAAAATTTCAAATATATCTAGAGACTATGTGTGTAATTACCTTATGCAAAGATGAATTTTTCATCTTACTATAACTATAAGGTTTAGTTATACCAAATGTTTTCATTCCAGTATTTTCCTGTATATCTATTGCTATAATATCATTCCCATTAGAGTCATTATGAATACTTCGATCATAATTTTATACAATTTGATCAAACTTTCTAATATAATCCCCAGCAGAAAAGGCTAAAGACATACATGTTTTTAAACACAAGACACTTTCAAGAGAATTTCACCTAATAAAACACATGAGCCTACTTCTTAAATTATTAAATGTCTTAATGGTTTGTATGTAATTTGTGACATTATTTAACCACATTTGTGATATTACAGATAGTTGACATTTAATAGCCAATCCCTTGTTTATTCCTTTTCAGCTAATCTGACCATCCAATTCCTGGAAATTTGGCTTTTTTTTTTTTAATTAGCTTTCTTTCTTTTTTAAAAAACTGTCTGAATCACTCATATAGTCTGTGACCTTTATTATTTTTTTAAAAAGTTATGAATTCACAGAACCATTTGGCTCTTCAGATAACTAAAGGTCTTTGAATCTAGCCCCCTCAGGAATGTTTG
Organism: Otolemur garnettii; assembly: GCF_000181295.1. Lineage (NCBI taxonomy): Eukaryota > Metazoa > Chordata > Mammalia > Primates > Galagidae > Otolemur > Otolemur garnettii. Next base: position 20,340,597 of record NW_003852402.1, read on the forward strand.
AATCTACATCCAGCCAAACGTTTCCCATCCCTCACACCTGCCAAAATAGGGAATCACCCACAAAATCCATTCCATTTTCAGTTTTCATTATTAAAAATGTCCATCAAATTCATTCCATTTTCAGTTTTCACTATTAAAAATGTCCATCCTACACTGAGCAAAAGTTTTCTTCCCTAAAAGTGCCAATTATTTGGGTCTTTACCAATGTCAGCACTAGCCCTGGCAGCATGACCTTGGACAAGTTACTGCCTTGTTGCTTTTAGTTTTCTCAATTATAAAATGGGGATAATAAATGTATGTTGTAGAGGCGTGTTTATAAAGCACCTGGCACAGCACAGGGCCTCCAGGAGCAGTCGCCTTTATTAGGACTAGGAACCCCTCCTCTGCATGGCTAACCTAAGAGATGTGGTGGCATCTTGGTCCTCCAGGCCAAGGAGAATGGAAATTCCCATTTCATTCACTACTTCTTTGAACAACTAGGTATTGTTTCCCTTATTCTTTTAGTGATTTCTTTCTGAATAAGTTCAGCTCTTTAAGAGAAGGGTCACCTGCCAATCTAAAAAAAATATGTGTATATTATCACTGAGACCAAGCTCTATTTCTCTTTTCTGTTGTGGATTATACCCCTTTCCCACCCCCTTCTCACCTCCAGAGTCCCCATGTTTGGCCTTCTGGCCAGGAGGGCTATGGTGAGGGGAGCAGGATGTTCTAAGGTGAGAAGACAGAGCTGCCTTTCATTCATTAGGATGTGTCTGAGAGGATTCCCTCTTCATTCTGGTAGGATGTCGGCTCTTCCTCATCAAGGGTCGCTGCCCTCTGTCCTCTCCATTCCTTCTTCTGGACCTCACAGTTCTGAGTGGTGGCTCCATAAGACATCTTCTTTCTGGGACTCGCAAAACTCTCGTGGTTGAGTTCTGTCTCCTCAGCTAATTCATCCTGGTCAATGATCCCACATTTCTCCTCGGAGAGATTCTCTGGATCAGCCCACTCTTGTTTCTCCCCAGAGGCAAAGACCCCATAGAAGATCACGCCACTGTAATGCACCAGGGCAGCTATGAGGAACACGTTCTGCCATTCTTCACGGGTCTAAACGAGGAAATGAAATGCCAGTTAATGTTTTAACCAAAACCAGAGATGAACAGTCTATCTTAGGCCGAGCATGGTGGCTAACTCCTGTAATCCTAGCACTCTGGTAGGCTGAGGCAGGTGGATTGCTTGAGCTCAGCAGTTTGAGACCAGCCTGAGCAAAAGTAAGACCCACTTTTCCACTAAAAGTAGAAAAATTAGCCAGGCATAGGGTACCAACTACTTGGGAGGCTAAATTAAGAAGATCACTCAAACCCAGGAGTTTGGGGTTGCTATGAGCTATGACACCATGGCACTCTCCCCAAGGTGACAGAGTGAGACTCTATCTCAAAAAAATAAAAAATAAACAGTGTATCCTAATGTCCTCCACTGGGACAAAAGCACCTGGCCACCCCAAGGCAAGGCTGTGCTTCTTTAGAGGACGTGTCAGAAGCAGCCTCCTGAGTCTGCACTTACTGTAAATGAAAAACTTAACAGATGAAAGTTAAGACTACAATAAATATGAAAGTTAGAAACTACAATGAATGTGTATTTTCTTTAATTTAGAAAATACATTTTAAAATAAACAATATGTAAAAATACATGCAGCACCATTGCACAGTTTTTAAAATACTTTAATAGGGTTTCCCCTCACATGGCGAGAAAAAATTAAACTTACTTTGGGAACCCACTATGTTAGACATCAGGGGTCCCCTTCCTGTTTGCTGTTAAAATACATGACAGTATTTGAGCCAAGACAGTGCTCACTCTTGAATACTGAAAGCTTATTTGTAATCATATTTTCTGTGTAAAAAACAGTAAAAATCAAAAAACACTGGGAATTTGTGTTTAATGCGAGGGGCAGACGGCATCTTAGATCTAATAGTCATGTTGCCGGTCCTACCATTTCATGAACAGAGAAGGAGAAGTTAGATCCTCTGCCTATAAAATCCACAAATCCTACCTTTCTTTTCGGTCAAGAAGAAAAATTATCTCATACTTCCTTCTCCAAGAAGCTGGAAACATTCCAGAATTATATTTAGGATAGGCTATCCCACAAAAAAAAAAAAAAAGAAAGAAAACTGGTTGGGTAAAAACTGTACAGTACAAAAAAAATTCTTATTTGCAGAAAGTAGTATCTGGAAATTTTTTCAGTGACAAAGATAAAGAAATCACGTGGGCTGTAAATGAATTCTGGATGGATCGTGTGATCTGCCTCTGTTACCCACCCTAGTCTAAGACTCAAAGGTTCAGTAACAACTGAATGCCACACCCTTGTACATTCTCAGAATCATTAATGTGTTGTTTATTTTCTTCTTAAAAGGAAGTATAACAGCACTAATACTTTCATGCTGGAACATGGTAAGCAATAGAAGTAGGGAACAAAGTTTCATCACTTAGAATTATGAAACAATCTCAGGTAACTCATTTATCCTGAGTTGATCACCTCAGTTTCTTCTTTAGATCTCTAAACAGTCCCTGTGGTCTTTAGATCCTCTTCCCCAAACTTTTATTTCTCATTTGAGAAAAGTGGAATAAAACAACAATTAGCCCCAGTTCCAGCAACAAGCAATGGCTTTTAAAAACAGAAAAAGAAGAAAGAAAGAGAAAAGCAGTTCAACTGACACAGTCAAGATCAAGGACACACATGTTTGCAGGCTGGAGGAAGGCTGGAGGAGGGCCTTGTGGAGTCCACGGCCACTCACAGTCAGAAAAGATACCATTACCTTATGCTTGGTCATCGCACCGACAATTAGGGGACAGACCATTCCAGAGAGGGTTCCCACTCCATTTGAAATCCCCATGAGAATGCTGGCATAGCGGGGGGCAATGTCCAGGTGGTTGACATTAAAACCTACAGTGAAGCCAAAACCTCAAAATCAGAGTCAAGAATTAAATTCCAAATACGCTCTGAAAAATACTTAGCTTGTCCCAACTCCCATCAGTCTATTGGATTTTAGTATATAATTGACGGATATCAGTTTCTAGACTTGAAGACTGTCAGGCTCTGTCTGCACAGAGCAGCCTCAGTAGATGATGCTGTGATTGATTGGCAACGTCTACCAAGGGCTCTCCAAGGGGACAGAATTATGGCATCTGTATCTTGTAGGTTCAGAACTCCAAAACAAGGCATTTGGAGCGTACTAAAGAAGCTGAATCACATTTATTCAGAGGAAGCAATCACTCAGTCATACACAGTGTGATTCAAACAAGCCATGCTTCATCATGACCCACTCTTAGCTCTCAACTTACTCTTAAAAGGCAGCCATGGGTCAGCCTGGTTCAGTGGCCACATAGCATCGTGAAAAGACGGCTTTTCTATGACAAATACTCACACAAATAATGGTAGAACCCTCTGCAATTTATGAAACATGACTTTCACATACTCACTTGATTTCTCAATTGAGAAACAGTCTGTAAATTTGGATCTCATCCACCACATTTTTAGCCCTTGTTTCCTCATCTCTAACATGGGGATAGTATATCTGCTAACCTGTGCCATGGACGCAGGGGGACGCATGGATACGTGAGGCCTCAGCAAATGGCAGGTTGCACTAACTGCCACCACTACTGCTGCTACTGGGACCAGTAAAATGATAAGTCACCAGCACCTCACTGTCAATCCCCTTATCAGGACAGAAGAATGAGTGGAATGAAGGGGGAGGGGGCAGGGAAGGGCAAGGCCCAGAAAAAGGAAGACCTGAGACGCTGGGAGGCAACTTTGCCAATAGACTCCAGGGGTGCATTTTATTTCGTTATTTTATTTTACTTTATTTTATGTTTTATTATTTCATTTTTGAGACAGAGTCTCACTCTGTCACCCTGGGTAGAGTGCTGTGGCATCATCACTCACAGCAACCTCAAACTCTTAGGTTTGAGCAATCCTCTTGCCTCAGCCTTCCAAGTAGCTAGAACTACAGGTGCCAGCCACAATGCCCAAGGAGCTTTTCTATTTTTAGTAGAGACGGGGTCATGCTCTAGCCCAGGATGGTCTTGAACCCCGGAGCTCAAGCAATCTACCCGCCTTGGCCTCCCAAAGCACTAGGATTAAAGGCTGGAGCCACCTCGCCCTGCCCTAGGCATACATCTTAGAGTTAGACAGACCTCTGTTCTGGCAGCTTAACTGAGATGCAAACCGGGACTAAGGATTTACACTTCCTGAACCTCAGTTTCTTCATCTCTATACTGGGATAACCGTTCTCATAAAGTTATTGTAGGAATTAAGTTAAATGATGTTAACTGTATGGTTTATGAAGGTGAAAGCCAACATGTGTGCTCTTTACAGGTGGTCAGCCACCAGTCTTGTTTACCACCATCATCTTCCCTGAACCAAGCGAAGAACTTGGTACACAGCAGTTACCCAATAAATAGTTGTCTATTACCAATTTTAGCTGCTAAAATTATGACAAGGGGGTCAAAGGTTTTGTTGATTCTTATTTTTGCTTGGTTTACTTGGCTTTTTAGTTCTCTGTTCTGTTCAAAGAACCTGAAAACAGGATCAACTTTTTTTTTTTTGTCTAATCTGGCTCATTGGGTTGGTTGGCTGCCTTTTCCTACTTTCATTCATGGAGGATTTTTGAGAACACCTTCTGTTGGTAATAAACAAACCTTCTCTTTCAGAGCAAAGTGCCCGACAATCAGAATATAAAACAGCTGCAAGATTAATTAATCTTACTGTTGATTTGAATGTGATAACCACTTTATCAGAAAAGAACCCAGAGATAAGAAGCGATTAATATGATTGTTGAGTATTGTGTTCTGATACAAAGCCCAGGCATCTGCATTCAGCTAAAGATAAAGTGAGCAAAGCCATTTAGGTTTCTAGCTGCACAGTCCTGGCATTCGGGGGTTGGGGTAGGGGAAGAATCACTGAGGAACTAAGATAGTGACAGATTTTTGTAGCAGATAAAAATTGCACACAAGCTATTCTGCCCAGAGGCCATTTCCCCAAACAGGCATCTCTCATCCCTTGCCTCTTTGTAACCTCACCTGTATCATCTGCCTTATCTGTAACCAACTCCTAAATTGTGTCAGTCTCCCCTGGCATCCATATTCGTTCCTTAGAAAGGTGACAGACAGCAGTTCCTGAGGAATTGTCGTCCTACGACCACATTCCCTCCCATAGTGTCACTGTTGGGTCAGAAAGACCTTTATTCCAATCCCAGCCACCTAACTTCATTGGACAAGTTAAGTCACGCCTCAGGTTCCTTGCCGATAGAATGGATGTAGCCACACACACCCCCATCAGGTTGCCGTGGGGATTAAGTGAGATCATGTTTATAACATGGCAAGTATGGAGTGAGGCTTTGGGGGCAAGAAGCAACTGCTATGTTTGGGCCATTAAGTTTCCCTCTTTCTGACTGTGAAACTGGAAATCGGGGGATAGGAAGCAGTTCGAGCCTGAACGTGTCAATATCTTGGGGGATAAGGTATGAATCTCTTTTGCATCATGAAGTTATCAAGGGAAGGTGTCCCTCAGCTTCCTTCTGGAAGGAGGTCATGATTGCTCTATCCCTGCCACTCTGAGTGGGGCCCTCCCGGCAGACACAGGACTGGGGAGCTCGCTGGGAATGCAGAACCTTAGGCTCCTCTCTGGAGCTACAAAATCAGAATCTCCAGCATCCTCAGGTGACCTCTATGCACATTATACTCTTATGGTATAATAGTATTATAATGGTGAGTACTCATTAATTTGTTAAACCAAAAGGCCTTCACGTAAATAAAGCAAAGGGCTCCATGTCCGCTGGGATGCTAACTTTAGGAGGGTAGAATCTTTGATTTTTTTTTCACTGTACATCTCCAGTGCCATGAGAAGTGGGAGGGAATGCGTGAGTTATCTCTGTTCATCCTCCCAACACCCCGTGAGGTTGCTGGTACATCCCTCCAATCTCTGAATGAGACAACTGAGGCTTGAGAATTTTAATAATTTAGAAGATATTTTCTGTTGTAAATAGTAAGTAGCAAATAAAGGCCTCAAACTCAAGTCTGTCACCTTTAAACCTGAGTTCTTAACTGCAAGCTACTTTCAACGTAGACTTTTTTATGGTTTAATCATCAGCTCTATTTATTTTGATAGACACCATAATCCCTTTATCTCTTAGCATTCCACATTTTTTCTGTTCTGGGACATTACCACCCTATTTGATATTTAAAGCAGCCTGGAATAATGGAAAGAGCCTGGGCTTTGAGCTGGGCAAAATCATTCTTCTGTTCTTTTGCCACCAACTGTGTGACATGAGGAAAGTACTCCATTTTTTGAGCTTTAGGTAAATATCAGTAAAATAGCAATAGTCGTACTTACTTTACAATGTTGTAAGATAAATGCAATATATAAAAATTTTCCTGTAAGAGGCCTGGTGTGATGGCTCATGCCTGTAATCCTAGCACTCTGGGAGGCTGAGCTAAGTGAATTGCTTGAGCTTAGGAGTTTGAGACCAGCCTGAGCAAGAGCAAGACCCTGTCTCTAAAAATAGCCAGGCATTGTGGTGGGCACCTGTAATCCCAGCTAATTGAGTGGCTGAGGCAAGAGGATTGCTTGAGCCCAAGAGTTTGAGGTTTCTGTGAGTTATGATGCCAGAGCACTCTACCGAGGGTGACAAAGTGAGACTGTCTCCAAAAGCATATCTATTTTTTTCTGTAAGACACAATTTTTATTATTATAATGTTTTAAAGATAGACTAACAAATAATTGAATTGTACTCTTTGAGTTTGGCATAGGAAGCTGCTGGAGTCTTCATGACATGATATGATTGCACTATGATCCCTCACATACAGTAGACCAGTTTACAAAATCAGACCCCAATAGCACTGACATCTGTAAGAATGACAGGGCTGAATACACACAAAGAGCTTTGAGCAGCCCTCAGCTCAGCATCAGCTCACATCATCATTCTTATAATTGTTACCTGCTCTACCCTGTTCGGAAAGTCACCTCCCCTTTCCGCACCTGCATTTCCTTGTTTGGAAAACGAAGTCAATGTGAGTAAGGAAAGACCTCAAGAAGTCTTTCACTCACAAAAACACTGCTCATTCTATGACTAGATGACATGTGATGTCATCATTTGAGCCAACATTAGCAGTTCTGTAGCAAGAGGGGAAGGTTGAAAGTCACAAGAGCCTCTGGTAGGTAGAGTGGCCAGGTGCTGAAGTAGGAAAGTCTGTTTCACCCAGGACACATATTTGGACCTCTGCGTGGGCCTCAGGAGGTGGTGGGTCCACTGGCATTTTGTGTTTTTGCCCAGGGCACAGTAGGTGGGGACAATTCCAGCTTGAGTGGGCCCCAAGCCCAATCCTCAGTGATCTTACAATGCCACTCCCACTAGATGAAATTCTCTAGGCGCTGCCCCTGCTCCTTGGGAATGGCTTGAAAGAAGGCTCTACCGTATCCTTGTCCCCCCTCCCTCCCAAGACTTGCTGACTTTATAAACAAGATTTGGAAACCCAAAGGACACTTTACCTGAAATAGCAAAGCCACTAAATCCTACAGCAAGCACCAAAAAGGAGATAGCCACTCCTTTGGTGTGGGAAAAGCCAACCACCAGGAGTAAGGTTGCCTCCATGCCAAAACCTGCAAATGGAAACATCAGGGGGAAATGTCAGTTTCATGCAGTCCATCCAAGTTCATTAATTTCTCAAGTAAGAATTAATCTATATTTCTGCAGAGCTAAGCAGTTAGTACATACATTCTGGTGCAGAGCTAATAGTATTACCCAGGTGGTTCATGGCTACATAACTATGCTGATTTTACCGAAGGATTCATTCATGGCCTAAAATTATTCTGGTGGACTTTGTACACCCAATACTTTGTATACCCAATACTTTGTCCCAATAAGTTCCAGTGATGCTCCTGGGATGAGGGGCGTTAATTAGTGGTTGGTTGGTTGCTTCAGGTGGTTACCTCTGCCATTGCTAAATAACAAAACTTGTCAATATGCTGCCAAGGATTCCCCTTTGACTACCTAAGTTACGGTCTTTCACATCAAAATAAAATAACTCTCTAACGTTTATTGCCAAAAGCAACCAGAAAGCTGCAGTGAATCTCTGAAACACAAAGCAGCCCCTTGGCCCTTGTAAAACATAAGTTGGAATTCTTCCATTTCAAGGAAGAAGAATCCAGTGTACTCAATACTAATATGAAACCAGAAGATGATCTACTACACGCCCACATAAAAGAAAAACTCAAATCAATTCAAAGTGGGGGGGGGGTGACGAAGCAGGGAGAGGGGAAAGGGAAGGGGGGGAGGTCACGATGTATGGTATGCCTGTTAGATGTATGGTATGCCTTATAATTGTTGGATACAATTATAAGAGGGACTCTACCTAACAAAACAGGATACAATTATAAGAGGGACTCTACCTAACAAATGCAAACATTGTAACCTAATTCTTTGCACCCTCAAACTAACCTGAAACAATAAAAAAAAACCTTCCATTTCAGAAGTTCTCCATGCTCTGAGGCCTCTTTTTGAAAAATGACATTTTTGCACAGAAAATATAGCAGAACAAAAGTACTTTCTGTTCCTTTCATCCAGAATAAGTGCATCTAACACAATGAAAAAAAATGAGGAAATTGTGGAGAAGTTCCTTCTGACCAAAAAGAAAAGAAAAAAGAAAAAAAAAAAAAGTTCAGCCAACAGCAGACAGAAAGATGATATAAATACCATTTCCAAGTATATGACGTGCCCTGGGAAGGGTGGGGGGACAATTAGTGATGCTTCATTTGGAGACTGGCTGCTGATTCCAGACATCTCCGCATACGACTGTCCTAGTTACCTCAAAGGCAACTTGCCCAAATCAAAGGCTCTTTTCCCCTATTATTTACCCCTAAAAACTAAGCAGAACGCCACCACCTTGTACTCGTTTCCCCTTCTCTAAATAAACCTTCTGTCCACGTGTATTCAGAGCCCAGACTTCAGTAGACTCCGACAGGCAAGTGTGCAAACTCCACCTCAAAATCACTAAGTGTGCGATCTTGATCAAGTTACTTTCCCTCCGAGATTCCTTGTCCTTAAAAAATAGAGATAATATAAGCTTCTGGGCTTTGGAAGATTAAATGGAATTGAATCTATAAGATATTGACTGTGACACACGGGCACGGCTCAAGAATTGATAGCCCTTAACTCCAATGCAGAAACTTGGGGATCACCTTGGGACTTCTTCAGCGTTCACATAAAATCTGTGGGTTCAACCTCAGAAACACCTGTCCCATCCGACTTCCACTTTCCCATCCTCTGCCACTGCCTCAGTCCTGGCCCAGGACCTCTCACCAGGACACTACAATGGGCTCTTTGGTGGTCTTTCCACCTCCTCTTCCCCTGGTCCATTCGCCACACAACTGTCTTTCTGACTAGTTGCTCCTATCCGCTTACCGCCCCCCGCCCCCGTGCTGTGGACACACAGCTCCATCAGCCACTTCTTAATCACAGAACGCTGTCTCATTCATTCACACACTGCTTTAGATGAGTTCAAAAGAGGATCCCATGAAATTAGGGAAGCGGAAGTGCTGTAAAAACTGTGGGCTTTAGACTATCGCTTACTTGTTCTTAATTTTGTTTCAACATTTCAGACTACCCTCCTGTGTGAGGGACATGAGGACAGCATGGACCTTACCTAACAAATGCAAATATTGTGACCTAATCATTTGTACATTCATGTTAATCCGAAATTAAAATAAAAATAGGAGGGGAGCAGGGAGAGTCCATATATGCATTCTTGTTTCTTCAGAAACACAGATTTGCTCTACAGCAGGCACCTGGTTAGTAACTAGATGTCTTTGAGGGTTCTCAGCAGCACCTCCCAAGGCCATCACTACCAGTTAAGCCGGGGTATCAGAGCAGATTACATGTGAATAAGACCTCCCCACAAAACGTGTTCAAGAATCTTCAAAGCTCTGGGCTTAGTAGAGATTATGCAAATGGTATTTAAATCCAGAACTTTCTTCCAAGTGGCTGGTTTCAAGTGCTTAGTTTTGGTCAAGGGAAGTACAAATGAGTAGCAGATATTTGTTGAATACCTCCTTTGAAAAATCCTGTTTTTTTTTGAGTCTCTCCAACACAGGAGGAGAAAAAGGCATTAGCATTTGTTGAGAGCCTTCCATAGGCTGGACACCATTTCTACGTTGTTTCATTTACCTCTCCTGACTAACATCTGAAGTGAACATTCTTATTTGGATTTTAAAGAAGAAAGCTGGCTCAGAGAATCTGGAAATCCATCCACCTCTCTCCATCTCCATTGCCATCAGTTTAGTGTAAGCTGCCATTTTTTCTTGACAGGGCAACAGAAATAGCCTCCCTCCCGCCTCCCTTCTTTTACTGAATTCCATTCTCCAGATTTGAAAACATAGATCATGGGTTTTCTTCCCCTACTTTAAACCACTTGCTTCCCAATGCGCTTCAAATAAAACCCAAGCTCTGCGTACGTCAACCAGGCCAGCCATGGTCTGACCCCAACCAAGCATCTCCCAATACTCTCCACCTCACTCGACCATCATGGCTCTCCTCCCATCTGTTCTCAAACATGCCACCTCTGTGCCTGCCTCAGGGCCATTGCAGGGGCTGTTCGTTCTGCCTAAAACATTTTCCTGACAGAGCTGTGACAAGGTAGCACATGATGAGTTGCCAACCAGGTCATTTGAACAAATTCAGAGGGATCACTGGGGAATGACGTGGCTGTAAAGAAACCCAGAGAAGACTTGAGCAGAATGCAAAAGGATCCGGGGAGAGCACTGGGCCGAGAGGTGAGGGTGAGCGGAACTCAGGGTGAAAGAGAGAGTGAGCTGGCCAGCGTGGTGAGGAGTACGTTTCCTCACGTGCTCTTGAGGTTGGGAGATGATCTGCATTGGGGCCCAACTAGACGATGCAGGGTCACCTCCCTGCCTCAGGAACCTCCATTTAACCACATCTGCAAAGTCCTTTGACATGTGAGGAAATATATTCCCAGGTTGTGAGGATCAGGACATGGACATTATTCTGCCCACTACAGCCACCTTGAAGAGGGCCTAAATGTCATGTCCCCAGAGCTTCACCTTCTGCCCAGCAGAAAGCAGGCCTGAACCTGTCAACCTCGGCCTGCTACATACAAGTTCAAGGTAAGGGCAGGTCCAAATATCCCTGCCTGGGACCAGCAGTCAAGATGCTGGGAGAATAGGAGCCAACCAGCTGGTCTCACTGGTAAGACTTCACTCCCAAAAGACTGTGGAATCACATCATACCCCCTCCTGTGTCCCTCCATAGAGTCACTTCTAACTGGTGACCTAACCGGTCTCATCTGGAATCAGAGTATGTTCATTCCCTCCTTTTCAATTTAATATCACAGCCATGACCTCTTGACCATCGGTGGCGCAATCCTCTCCACCTGACTCCAGTCCCCTGCAGAGGTGGCAGCAAAGAGTGTCTACGGGCCTCCATAGTGTACCCAGAAGGACCTGATAGCTCCCAGACAGCTGCCCTTGAGCAAGTAACTTGATTTCACCTTTGGTTCCTCTCTACAGATTGCTTATATTAATAGGGCCAGCTCCATGTGGTGGGCATGAGGCTTAAATAAGATAACGTATGCAAAAGACTTCACTTAGTGTCTGGCACAGAAAGCACTCAACAAATACTAATTTAAAAGCCAAAAAAGATAAGAAAATGGAGGTGTATAAAAAGGTCAGCTGTCACGAACATTTCAGAGCTTCCCGATTACTTTCCCCGGCTTCTTTGGGGAAATCACCTAACTTCCACTTCGTCTTTACAAAACTAAAGCCTAAAGCAGGAACTAAATAAGCCAGGAAAGAGAACGGTTTGTTGTTGTTTTGTTTTGTGTGTGTGTGTGTGTGTGTGCGTGTGTGTGTACCCATGTATAAGAGCTTGGGACGAAAGACTATTCAGAGGAAACAGTTCTCTTCTGTTTCTTAGCTATAGAAAGGTAGAAAGGGAAGAAGGAGAAAAGGGAATGAGCTACACACACCAGTCATAAATGTGGACGGACATATGAAAGGATAAGCAAGAGGCAGATACGTGGCTGGAAATCATGTTGGTTGGGCCTACGAGCAGGTGAAAGGGACATTTCTGCAGTTGCAGGTGTGTCCTGTTTCATCAGCCATCAGCTAAGTGGTCACATCTCAGCTTGCACAAGTCTAGGCTGGATGGCCGCTGGGGAATGGGCTTCAGGATCTTTGAGCCCTATCCCAGTGATGAGACATAATGCTCTTCATTTCCCTTTAGTCTAATTCTACAAAAGCTGCTTAGGCCACCTATGAAATCCACAGTACCTCCACAGTTCATGATTTTTCTGACAGCGGTTGTGGTCAAAATTTTTCTGCTTCTTAAATAATCAGCCAGTTGTCCTCCAATAGGCACAATGATTGTCATGACCATGTGTGGGACAGCTGACAAGAGACCCACCTGAAAGGGAAATTAACAGTGAGCTATTGGACCTCCCTAACCCCCTGCCCACCCCGACTCCACAGCCCCCCTACCAGCACCAAATTTAAGCATCTGATTCTGTGGGATCCAGATAGTCATGGCTATTATAATAAATAAACAATGAATGAGCAAATGATTTTAAGTGATATACCTGTCTTAAACAAACAACGAATAAGTGAAAGATTTTAGTCCTGTCTCCTCCACCACATTGGTAACTCCTCGAGGCAGAGATGACTTTTTTTTTTTTGAGACAGGAGCCTCAAGCTGTCCCCCTGGGTAGAGTGCCATGGCCTCACAGCTCACAGCAACCTCCAACTCCTGGGCTCAAGCGAGTCTCCTGCCTCAGCCTCCCAAGTAGCTGGGGCCGCAGGCACCTGCTACAACGCCCAGCTATTTTTTGGTTGCAGCCATCATTGTTGTTTGGAGGGCCCGGGCTGGATTCGAACCCGCCACCTTGGGTATACATGGCTGGCGCCTTAGCCACTTGAGCCACAGGCACCGAGCCGAGGCAGAGATGACTTTGATGCATCTTAGAAACCCCAGTGGCTAGCACAGAGTGTGACACACAGGACGTGAAGCACTAGACACCCAGGGAGGGCTCATTGATGGCAGCCTCCATTACCTGACGATGTCAGCTATTCCCTGATCACTTCTGTGACCTGGTCACCTGTAACCATGCAGACATCTGTCTCTGCTCAGCAGCTGCTTTTTCCCTTGAAGGGAGGAGGCTTAGTTATTTTATGATGACTTATATTTCACCATCCAAACCCTGCTTCCCTAAAACACAGACACCCTAATGACAATGGCTCAGAGCATTATCAGAGTTTCTTTCTAAACCATAGAAGCAATGGTGACTGCTCTTACCACTTTTATGGAGAGAGGGTTGGTCTGCTGCTACTCACTAAGTAGTTTATAGGACAAGAAGAAACCCATACCCTCAAATCCTTTTATCCTTGCCTAATATGCAGGCCTTTAGCTTGCTTCAAACATACTTCGAGATTGAGAAAAGCAAATCTTTAAGGAAGCTTAATACAGCCTGATCCTAACTAAGAAGCACTTAAATAGCTATGTATGTATATATGACGCCCAGAATGTATAACTTTTCTGACCTCCAGGCTAGGAGGTGTCCGAGAACGGTTATGAACTATGATCAGCCATCTAATTATTTCATTACACAAAGACGTTCTTGGTAGAATCAAGAGATTTAAAGTTCAGGACTATCTGAAGCATCCGTGTGTTTACCTTACTTATTGCAAATCCAAAGACCTCTTCAAAATAAGCAGGCTGACTTATTAAGAGCAAATAAAAGGTCCAGCTTCTGCAAAAATTGGCCACAATGATCGCATACACCGGCAAGGACGTGAAAAATCTTTTCCATGGAGTATTAAATTTCTAGAGAGTAAAAATATGATGAGATTTTTAGGGAAGATATTGACATCTTTTTCTTATAAGAGGACAATATAGCCGTGAAGAGAAATACTTGGGAAAAGAGGCAGGTCTCCATCTGTCCGTGTGTACTTACACTGAGACTAACCAAGTTGGCGCCTTCTCCTATGCTTGTCTCTATATAGGTTCTCTCCTCACTGGATATTGTTGGATGCACTGCTGGGCATTCATAGGCCTGCAACAGCCAAAACATGTACCAAATAATCCCAAACATACCTGAAGTTAAAAAAAAAAAAAAAAAGCCTTGATGATATGGTCTCATGTTCTTTCATCTTGAAATTTTTCAATTTTACAATATTCCAAAGGATAATATTCCAGCTAGGAAAAAGCATTTTGTTGGTTTTCCTAGGGTTAACTAATATTTAAAGACAGATAATGTTATGCTTATTTTATAAAACAAAGTCAACTTTAATATAAACATTAAATAGACGAAGACAAGTGGATAGCCTGAGCTCATGGGTTCAAGACCAGCCCGAGCAAAAGCGAGAGCCTATCTCTACTAAAAATAGAAAAAATTGAGGCAAGAGGATCGCTTGAGCCCAAGAGTTGACAGGTAGACAAGTATTCTATTTATGTGATAAATTTGTCCTAGTAATCTCCATTTCCCCGTAATAAACTCTCAGCCAAACACTAATGTAGTAAAATACCGTCTCTATGAGTCACTATGCAAATTCATGAGGTCAAATCACTCACCATAAATATAGAAGACGGAGGCCCATCCAATGTACTGCACCAGCACCCCTGCCAGGGGCATGGCAACCACAGCCCCCGCATAGGAACCTGGAACAGGAAAAGATTGAGGGAGGTTTGCCAATCACCTTACAGGCAAGTTTGTCAACCCGTTTAGAGCTCATGTGGAAAATTCAAGGATGGATCACAATGTCAGACCACCTCCGCCACCGTGCACAGACAGACAAGCACTTCACGTGCCTTCATCAGGGCATCTAGGAGAGGATGGTCACCAGGATGACCTTGAACTTCATCCAGGGATCATACAAGGATTATACAAAGACAGTTCCGGTACCACGAGGTGCATGAGGGAATAGAATCAGAGGACGAAAAAATCTAAAAGAAATCTTGAAAATTCAACTAGGCACCATATTGGGTGCTAAAGACAGCAGGCAGAGGAACAGATGGACTCTGCTTCTCGAAGTGCCCAGTTCAGAGGATTCTCATCAGGTCTGTATTTTTTTATCTTTATTTTCTCAAATTAACATGAGGATGCAAACGACTAGGTAACAGTGTTGGTGTCTGTTAGGTAAGGTCCCTGTTGTAATCGTACCTCTCACCCAGGAGGTGTGCCTTATACCCTTAAATTGTGCCCGTCAGGTCTCGCCAAGTTTTTGGATGAGAGATATCAAATGATTAAAAGGATCATGCTTTTTTTATTGCCTTGATATTTTTAAAAAATTGGGAAAAAGTTCCAAGATGGCAGAAGGACCGCTGTCTTCATTCGCCTACAGAATAGGTACATTTGTAAGTTTATTTCTTACTTTGTAAAGACTTAACTTCAGGAATGTTTACCTGTGCGTGGATGTTTATCTTCTCTAGACAAGATAAATGAGGTGAATGAGGGCCAGAGGCAGTGACCTGACCTCCACCACCCTCTGCAGCTCCAGGATGCATAGTAGGGAAACACAGTTCCCCCAACTCCCAATACGTATTAACTGAATTGAAAAGTAACTATTGGAAATTCCCCCAGGACTGGGAATGAAAGAAATTCTTGCTTCACAAAAAGTGAGCAGTGAAAGCAAATTCTGTATCCTAGGATCCAATGCTAAGGAAGAGTTTTAAGAAATGGGAGTTTAGGGGTCTTCCAGAGAAATAGATCAAGTCACATCTTTCCCAGCTGGGCCTGAGCCTCTGCAAAGTCCAACCTGGGATCTGGAATCTGAAATTCCGGACATCTGAGGAAGTCAAAGGACTCAATGTCCTCAGAGATAAGATGGGAGTGAAATACCTATCTTGTGGTGTTGCTTGGAGGATGAAGTTACGTAAGTGGGCTTGGCGCCTGTGGCTCAAGTGGCTAAGGCACCAGCCACATACACCTAAAGTGGCAGGTTCGAATCCAGCCTGGGCCTGCCAAACAATGAGGGCTGCAACCAAAAAATAGCCAGGCCTTGTGGCAGGTGCCTGTGGTCCCAGTTACTTCGGAGGCTAAGGCACCAGACTCACTTGAGCCCAGGAGTTGGAGGTTACTGTGAGCTGTGATGCCACAGCACTCTACCCAGGGGGACATCTTGAGGCTTAGTCTCAAAAAAAAAAGGAAATTACGTATGTGAAGATGCTTTGTAAGCTGTAAAGGGTTACAGAAATGCCGTTATTATGTACATAATGACAAAGCACTAAAAAAAAAAAACTCAGAATTCCTGAAACCAATAAGGCAAGCACCCCAGGTTACCAAGAGTAAACGGGGCGAACACTCCTACAGAGCATATCGTAAGGGCACAAGTCAAATCTACCAAGTATAGAACATAAATGTCTTAACACAATAATTAAGTAAATGAGGTGAAAGCTGTATTCATTAGTTTGATGTAACCATTCCAAATTGTATAAAAAAAAACACATTGTACCCCACAGATGCATAAATGTATTCATGATCTATGTGTATATGACTTAATAAAAGGGAAAAAAAAAGAACAGACCAAGTGTGGGACCGACTGTTATAGGAGCACAGAGGGTGGTCTTCTTCCCCAGGCCAAATACCCTCGGAGTGGGAGGTGGGAGGGTCTGGTTCAAGTGACAAAGGAATATCTGAGACAGGGGTTAGGGAGTAACAACCACGCACTGAGACCCATTAGTGCCTTCTGTGTGCCAAGTACTAAGTATTCCTGTACCCGGGACTTCCTTTAACCCTCTTCCAACCCGAGGAAGTAGGGACCAATATTATCCCCGTTTCACCAGGAGACAGTAAGTCAGGGGGGAGGGAAGTAGAGTACCTGAGGTCACATGCACTGAATGACAGGGTTCCCAGACAGGAGCCCAGGTCTGTGGGTCTCCAAACCCTTACCCACATTTAATCATCCAGTCCTGCCTCTTTCTTAGAAATGCCCAGTAATTCCCCGGGGTGAGCATCATTCTGTCTCTGGGGAAGCTTTACAGTGTGACCTGAACTGCTTGCTCCCTATAAGGAAAAGCCTCCTCCTTTCAGACATGGCTCTAATGTCAGCTCCCAGCCCCTTGAGCAGACCCCAACAGGGCACTCGGCAGTGCTGCCCCCTGCTGCTCCTTGGGGCTGCACCTTGGTCCCCTAAGCCCCTAAATAATCACTGAATGGGGGGTGGGGGAGCAGCAGAATCAAGGGAGGGAAAGAGTCTCCAGTTTTGTCCTCACTAGCGGTGAGAATGTAAATCTCTTTCCAACTAGCCGGGTGCGGTGGCTGGTGTCTGTAGTCCCAGCTACTCGGGAGGCTGAGACAAGAGGATCACTTGAGCCCAGAAGTTTGAGGTTGCTGTGAGCTAAGACACCATCATCATCTACTCATGGAAACAGAGTGAGATTCTGTCTCAAAAAGAAAAAAAATAATCTTTCTTTCCTCCTGAGCCTCAGTTTCCCCAACCTTAAAACAGTGGCATGCACCTACCCTTCCAACTTCAGTTACCTTTTGAGATTTAGAATTGATTAGCCCCAAGCCTGGGTTTCCTTCTAATAACATTTGCCCTTGGCTGGTCTTTGAAACCAAGGCCAGGCCACACCTTAGCTGGAAAAGGTAATAAGCCCTGTGTCCTTGATCTGGTAACTTTTCCCTGACAGTGTCTTAAACCAGCCCTTTTAGGGCCATCAAGACACACTAAGACTGGGGAATGGCAGCTCATCACTCTCCTCTTGCTGGCAACTCAAAATGCAAGGCCTTACAAATAAATCACCGGTAGTAGGCAAGGTCAAGGATCTAACAATCCTCAAGGTCAACTGGGGCAGAGTCTTATCCTCTGCTGGAGTTGGTGTGAGCTCAGTGGTGGGAGTGGAGATGACCTAGAACTGCAAATGAGAGGCCAGAGATGGTGTTTAAGGACAAGAGAGGCTAAAGAAGCAAAGACATCCCAGCATGTCTTTGTGCATGCAATGCCCAGCTAGGCAGGTTAGTCAACATTTGACACCAAACTCCCAGGAATACTTTAGTATTAGTATTATAGTATTCATATTAATATTAGTATTAGTATTTCAAGGAGGTAAAAGAGGTAAAGAGCAGGAAGAGATCAATAAATATTCACAGGAAAAAAAGTTTTATTTCTTTCCTTAGCAAAGAAGTACAGGTTAGCTTGTTTTAGGAGATGGCATCCTAGCTTGAAAAATCAGACAAATCTAAGTTTCAATCCTTAGTGTCCAGGCCATATTGTGACTTTTGTGGTCTAAGGCAATTTGCCTTCATGGACGCCTTCTCCTAATAAAAGCAAAATATTAAACATACAGTTTCTAGCTGTGGTGAAGGCAGAAGCATGTACGGTCATTTTGCTGTTACTAATTGACACCTCTGACCAGGTACAGTCACTCATACAGCCCTCTGGGAGGCAGAAGTGGGTGGATTACTTGAGCTCAGGAGTTCCAGAAGAGCCTGAACAAGAGTGAGACCCTGTCTCTACTAAAAATAGAGAAAAATGGCTAGGCATTGTGGCAGGTACCTATAGTCTCAGCTACTTGGGAGGCTGAAGCAAGAGTCTCAAGCCCCAGAGTTTGAGGTTGCTGTGAGCTGTGATGCCACGGCACTCTACCGAGAGCGACAAAATAAGACTCTGTCTCAAAAATAAAATGAAATAAAATATTAATTGGTACCTAAATAAACCCTTCAGAACACTGATTACTCCCAGCCACAGGTAGAAGGGCCGGTCCCAAAAGGGCGGCTTGGAGTGAGGTAGCCTTAGCAAGTTTAAAGACCCAGGAATTAAAGTCACATTATTATGTGGGGGCCTCTCATTTACTCTTAGGTAAGATAGATGGTCTCCATTTCAGATTTATATGGAATATAATGGCAAAAATTAAGGAAAATATCTGTATGACCATGTAGATATGGCAGTAGTGGGTAGTAAGGAAAGTTCCGGATCAAATACTCAGTGATCTTGTTATAGCTCCATGACTTGGGCAAAGCATTGAACTTTAATTTCATTATAAAAAGGAGTGGGGGACTGGATGAACCCATCTCCTCGGATTTACCCTTGGCAAATGTCATTTCTTACTAACCCACAACCACTTCCAACCCTTCTCTTTTCCTCTTCTCTGCAAAGAGGCCGGAGAAGTGAGGCTTTCTTAGCCTCCTCTGTGCTCAGTAAAGCACACGACACAGTGAGGGCCAACAAAATTCAAATGCCTGGAGGGCATGGTAGGGAGCTTCGGGGAAGCTTTTGTTTCCTGATAAAGGGGGCAGAGAGAATAAGCATGAGAGTTAAAAGCTGGAGGGAGAGCAGAGCAGAAAGTCAGAACATGCCCAGGTCCTGGATGGGACCAAGCAGCAGAACCAAGACCGACCAATTCCAACTCATCTTTGGAATTCTGTAATGTGAAAAAAAAAAAAATCTTTTTAAAGACACTCAAGTGACCAACAAGCATATGAATGAATGCTCCATGTCACTAATTTATCAAAAAATTACAAATTAAAACCATAATAAGCTATCACTTTATTCCTGTCCGAAAGGCCATTAATAAAAAGTTAAAGAACGATAGATGTTGGTGTGGCTGCTGTGGAAAGGGAACAATTTTACACTGTCAGTGGGAACGTAAACTAGTACAACCTCTATGGAAAACATTGTGGAAATTCCTCAAAGAATTAAAAGTAGACCTACCATCCCACGTGTCAGTCCCACTAGTGAGTATCTACCCAAAGCAAAAGGAGTCATTTTATCAAAAATACACCTCTACCCAAATATTTATGCCAGTACGATTTACAACTGCAAAAACACAAAGTCAACCTAAATGCCCATCAACCGATGAGTGGATAATGTGGTACACACACACACACACACACAAGCCATAGAATACTACTCGGCCATGAAAGAGAATGAAATCACATCTTTTGCAACAATACAGATTGAACTAGAGGCCATTGTCTTAAGTGGAATAGCTCAGAAAGTCAAATGTAACACACCCTCCCTTACAACTGGGAGCTACATAATGTAGACCCATGGACACAGAGAATGAAATATTAGACACGAGAAACTTGGAAGCATGAGAGAGGGTATGAGGTTTGGATGATGGCGGATGAGGGATGAAAAATTACTTCATGGGTACAATGTCCCCATTCGGGTGACGGTAACACTAAAAAGCCCAGGTTCACAATGCACTATACCCCCAAATTTATATACTTTTTTTTTTCTTAAAGACTATTTTTAGGACATGAGTAAGATTTTTTGGTGACTTGAAGGGGAAAAAAGCATTCTTAAATAAAACTTGTTGTAATTCTAATACACATACCACAGAAAGACGTTGTGGCCAGTCGACTTCTCTCCAAAGGTGGTGCCCACTTACTCCACATTCCATGGCAGGCTGGGTAGGTCACACCCTGGCAGAAGGGTCGAAAATAGATCATTTGATCTGACTCCAGTTTCTCTTTGGGTTTAAAACATGGACATTGCTTCTTTACACAGGTTACAATGTAAAAGACCAATTTAATGCCTGTGCCCTCCAACCAAATTTATATGTTAAAATCTAATGTCTGATGTGATGGTATTTGGGGATGGGTTTTGGGGAGAGGATTAGGTTATAAGGCTGAAGCCCTCATGAATGGGATGAGTGACCTTATAAAAGAGACCCCCCAGAGCACCCTCACCCCTTCCATCACGTGCAGACATAGAAGACAGTGTCTATGAACCAGAGAGAGGTCCTCCCCAGACGCTGAATCTGCCAGGGCCTCGATCTTGGACCTCCTCAGATCCAAGCCTCCAAAGCTAAGAAATAAACTTCTGCTGTTTATAAACTACCCAGTTTATGGTATTCTGTTGAAGCAGCCCAAACAGACAAAAACCAACAGTCAATAGTATGTATGATTTAGCTGGTTTTGACTCACAACACAGATCCCACAGATTCTGAAATTCAGATACAGCTCACATGGAAGCATAGTGGAGCCCGAGAAAAAGGCCTCTGTATTTATGTTTCATATTCTTACAGAAAATCAGTGCAGGGAGGCACTTCCACCATCAGTTGGCTCATCCTCTCATTTCAAGACGGGAAACCTGAGATTGAGGGCCATTAAGTCAACAGAGCTTAGTCTTCACGGCTGCTAATATCACATTCTTTCCACCACATCAGAATTTCCCAGAGTGTGGTATTTTGTCCCTCTAGTGGGACTAGAGTTGGATTTGAGGTGCCATAACAACTTGTATTCTTAATTATAATTGTTATATATATTCTAATATGCTTCCCAAAAAAAAGTGTAACTAGCACATCAGACCCAGGATTTCAAAGATCTGTTGCTTAGCATAAGGGCTTTGTTGTTGTTGTTGTTGTTGTTGTTTTAAGTGAGCTGATCTAGAGAAAAACAATATAGGCGAGTAATAGAACACATCATACTTGGATATAACACAGTGATGCAGGTTTAAAGCAAACAACTGAGTTCGGGAAACACGGCTTTACATCAAGGTTGGCAAACTTGGCTATCCATGAACTAGAGGTTTTGGCTTCAGTTTCAGCATCTTTTAAAAGGAAGGTTTTTGTTTTTTTTTTTTTCCCAAGACAGTCTCGCTCTGTTGCCCTAAGTAGAGTGCCGTGGAGTCATAGCTCACAGCAACCTCAAATTCCTGGGCTCAAGCAATCCTCTTGCCTCAGCTTCCCTAGTAGCTGGAACTACAGGTGCCTGCCACAATGCCAGGTTGGTTTTTCTATTTTTAATAGAGATGGGGTCTCACTTGCTCAGGCTGGTCTTAAACTGGTGAGTGCAAGCAATCCACCCGCCTCAGCCTCCCAGAGTGCTGGGATTATGGGCATGAGCCACCTCTCCCGGCCCAAAGGGAGGAGATTTACATTATTTCTCAGATCATTATGGAATGGTCCTTCATTGTGCATCAATGTAGAATCACACAAGATATTTCAAGTAAGGTATTTGTAACCAGCTGGGCACGGAGGTTCACCTGTCATCCTAGCATTCTGGGAGGCCAAGGCAGGTGGATTGTGTGAGCTCAGGAGTTCCAGACCAGCCTGAGCAAGAGCAAGACCCCATCTCTACTAAAAATAGAAAAACTAACTGAGCGTTTGTGGTGGGCACCTGTAACCCCAGGTACTCAGGAGGCTGGGGCACAAGGATTTCTTGAGTCCAAGAGTTTGAGGTTGCTGTGACCTATGATAACACGGCACTCTACCCAGGGCAACAGAGTGACAGTCTGACTCGAAAATAAATAAATAAATAAAAATGTGTAATTATAGCTATAACATGAGAGCTGAGAAAGCAGAATAAGCAGGAAGACAGGGGGGAGAAACCCAAGTAAACAGAGTTTACAGAGTTTCCTTCAAAAGCTGAATTTTCCAAAGAACCAGGCTGTCTTGAGAAGTACCGAAAACTGTAAGAAAAATATCTCCTACCTCCACTAGACCTTGCAAAATTCGGACACACATGACACATCCGTAATGCACTCTGGCTGCGGAAGGAATGAACATATTCAAAGTCGATGTCAAGAAGATGGCAGCTCCAAAGACCCTGAGGGACCAAGGCACTGTGTCACCGGGCAGTCCCACTAGTGGGTGTGGCACTACCACTAAACACCAGAAACAAAGCTAACAATTCATGATAGCTCCCTATAGAAATTAATAACAATTAATTTAGAGAAATAGATGTTGAGTTAGCGTTGTGCCAGGGTCCGGTGTGCCCTGAGCTGGACTCTTAGGCTGCTTTGATTCCCAAGCTCTGGTTTCTGGACCAATTATGGACACATTTTTGGCAGTACCGGATGTCCTGCTTGGATGGTGCCCTGGAAGTTTGGAGATTGACAGGCTGAGGTGAGCTTGCTGCACACCCACCATTACACCTGGCTCTCCCCGACACACCCTTCCTATTATCTCAAGACTTCACATGTTTGAGGTCCTGTCTCCTGTTTCCCAGAGCTGCTCTCAGTTTTCCGGAAAAGGATACTGACCAGCCAAGAAGCATCTTGTGTCCTGGAACCAGCCAGGCACAGAACAGGCTGTGCACCTGCCTTCAGCCCAGAACCACTATCCTTCTCCTCCCTGCCTGGCCCAGGGTGTCCTGGGAGGAGAGAGCAGGCAGCATGGTCTCCCCTTTGCACCCCTGTGAATGATGCTTCAGCCCCTTTTACATGCTGGAAAATCAGATTGTGTCTGATTTCTTTTTAGGGAAGAGATGTAAGTGGTAACCGAGGAGACCATAGTAGCCAATATTTTATCACTTTTTAAAAAGAATGCAATAGGTAAGTACCAGTAAGTAAAAAACACAAGTTAGACAAGAACATAAGGAAACACAGTTGTGTTTAGACACATTGAGATCCAGGGATAGTACCTCTCAAACCTTTTTCACCTTGACCCATAAACAAAATGTATTATGTTGTAACCTCATACGCATACACACAAAAGTGTCAAAAACCAACATTTGCCATTCTCTGAGCACAATGCACTCAGAGATTTTCTGTTCAGTTTTATTCTATTTGATCATCTTCTCTTTTAAAAATGCTCATTGGTAAAGCACTATACTTATTTCACAACCATCTAATGAGTTACATTTTAGAATTTGAAAAACATAGCTTGATGTAATGTAATCCACTTCACGAAATTCATTTATGTGAAGTCACATGAGAAATACAACCAGAAGGGACCTAGAGATATTTGGCTCATGCCTTTTTTTGGTACGGGATACACTCGACAACATCTCCCCCCTGTGGCCATCCTCTTTTGCTTGAATACCTCTAGTGACAGAGAACTCATTGCTTCTTGAGACAGCTCGTTCTGTTCTTGGACACTTCAATTGCTCAAACACCTGTTATAAAGTCTCAAGGACACACCTTGCAGTCTGTACACAAGCCTCCACTACTCATGTGACAAAACCTTTTTGGTACCAGGCAGTATTAGTAAGATTATAGAATGTCACTGGCCAGGGGGAACCGAAACACAATTTAACCCAGTGTGTCACCTCACAGATGAGGAAAGTGAGGCCCAGAAAGGGAGGGAAAGTAACTCAAGGAACCCAGGGAACCAGTTAGGGGACAGGCACCATTTCTCCCGACTCAGAGTCAATTGTTCCTATTAGCACACAATCACTTAAAGAGTTGTAAGGTCAATTACACTTGAGGAAAGGTAAATAAAAGAGACACTTAAGAATAGGGCCATTTGGAACCAAGACCTGTGAATCACATCTATTGAGAAGGCTCCTGTTTTTCCATCTGTACCCCTAAATTGAGAGCAGACTAGGCAGGTTTTATAAAGGTACACAGCACCCGTCTTCTATCAGCTTATCTTACCTGTTCGCAGCAAACTTGTTCGAAATGAAACCACCTGGAATTTGAGTCACAATATAACCCCAGAAAAAAGATCCATGGATAAGGCCCACCGTCTCTGGATCCCAGTTAAACTGTGCTGTCTGGAAAAGAGAAATCAGAGGCAGCTGTGTTCGTCAGAAAACACTGGACCCTCATTTTCCACCAGTGATCCTACAATAGCCTCGTGAGATTCTTCTTTCATCCAACAGGTTCATGGAGGGCATCGTGCATACTTGGGACATAGCAGTGAACACAACAAAGTCCTGCTCTTGTAGCCCTCACCTGCTGGGGAAAAAAAGACACGTACAGATTTGAATAAACATGTATCTATTGGGTACACCAAATAGTAATAACCACTAAAACATCTTGTGAAGAAAACAAAAAAGAAGTTCTTGGGTTAAGAAGTCATTTGCTAGGTTATTCAGACACCAGTTTCATGAAAGCACAAGGGGAGTCAGAATCTTAAGTCTGTCATTTCTTAATGAGGGTAATAAAACCCATTCTACCTACTCACAGGAAGTATGGGGGTCATTGGCATGAATGTTTCTAATAGGTTATCTTCTGCTTAGAGATTTTGCATCTAACACAGCAGTTCTCAACCTGTGGGTTGCGACCCCTTTGTAATAACGAAAATACATCGCTGTGTTAGGAAGGTTGAGAACCACTGATCTAACAGATTAGGATAGTGCCTGGAACACCGTGTAGACTCAGGGCATGTTAGCAGCCATTGCTGTTACATGACGATGACGACGGTAACAACAGACCCCTCCATGACTGTTAGGCCATTGAAAATGTGATTGTCTAGGGCTAGAGTTCCTTTTCTCATTTTCTATTTTTTGTGTTTTTATTTTAGAATATCTCTGGTGGACACACGTTTCGGTTACCTAAGTTGTTTTTGTACATTTTAAGTCAAAGTTGTTAAGCGTGCCCTGCATCCAAAATGTGTGCATCGCACCAGTGAGGTGTGAATTTCCCCAACCCTTTCTCTACTTTCCCACCTACTTTATTTCCACTGAGTTTTCCTTCCAAGTGTGCACAGAAGTGTTGATTGACTAATTCCAGTTTAGTCTTGGGTACATGCGGTGTGTTCTTCCATTCTTGTGCTGTTGACTTAGAGGTACTATGAAAATACCTCAAAGAACTAAAAGTAGACCTACCATTGGATCCACCGATCTTACTACTAGGTATTTACCCAAAGGAAAAAAAGACAATTAAAACACAGACACTTGTACTCAAATATTGGTAGCAGTACAATTCATAGTTACGAAGATGCAGAAACCGCCCAAGAGGCCATCAAAACATGAGTAGGTTAATAAAATGTGTTATATGCAAACCATAGAGTACTACCCAGCCATAGAAAAATGGTGATTGGCCCAGCACAGTGGCTCATGCCTATAATCCTAGCACTCTGGGAGGCCCAAGTGGAAGATCACTTGAGCTCAGGAGTTCAAGACCAGCAGGATCAAGAGCAAGACCTCCCTTCTACTAAGAATAGAAAAATTATCTGGGTTGTGTTAGGGCCTGTAGCTACTTGAAAGGCTAAGGCAGGAGGATCACTTGAGCCTAGGAGATGAGGTTGTTGTGAGCTAGACCGAAGCCATGGCACTCCAGCCTAAAGCAACAGAATGAGACCTGTCTTTTTAAAAAAAAAAAAAAAAAAAATGGTGACCTAGTATCTTTTCTCATTTTCTTCCCCAGGTGAAGTGACTCATTCTTTCAGATTCCTTATACATGTCCCTGCCTCTGAGAAAACTTCCTGACTACCTGAGATTGAACTGGTTACTCTTTCCCAGGCTTGCCCCATAGACCTCTGTCCTTAAGGCTGCAGTACCCACAGTGTGCTGCCTTCAAACTAGCCATTCACATGTCCCTTTCCCACACAGGGTAGCAAGAAACTAAGATAGCATCCATGTCCTATTTGATTTACGGTCTTAGTACCCCCCCCAAAAAAAATGCCTGAGAACATGGGAAGTACAACCTAAATGCCCACCAACCCAGGAATGGATTAACAAGCTGTGGTATATG
Organism: Otolemur garnettii; assembly: GCF_000181295.1. NCBI lineage: Eukaryota > Metazoa > Chordata > Mammalia > Primates > Galagidae > Otolemur > Otolemur garnettii. Next base: position 20,366,944 of record NW_003852402.1, read on the forward strand.
TATACCATGGAATACTATTCAGCATTAAAAAAGAGGGAGACTTGACAGCTTTTGTATTAATCTGGATGGAGGTGGAACACTTTCTACTCAGTAAAGCATCACAAGAATGGAGAAGCAAGAATCCAATGTACTCAATTCTGATATGAAGGCAGTAGATGAGCTAATACAAGGGTGGGGGGTTAGGGGAATGAGCAAGTGGGGAGAGGGGAGAGAGCAGGGGATGAGGGGTCATGGTGTGTGACACAGCTCTTGGGAGGGGGAGATACTTCTAAGAGGGATTTTATATAACAAATGCAATCAGTGTAACCTAATTCTTTGTACCCTCCATGAATCCCAAACAATGAAAAAAAGAACTACTTTATCATTCAGCAATCTGATTTCTGGGTGTTTATCAAAAAGAATTGAAGTCAGGATCTGGAAGAGATACTTGCTTTCCTGAGTTCATTGAAGCGTTATTCATAATTATCAAGATACAGAAACAACCTGAATGCTCCCTGACAGATGCATAGGTGAAGAAAATGTCATAAATATATACAATGGAATGCTATTCAGTCTTTAAGCAGAAGGAAATTCTGCAATATGTAACAAATTGGAAAAGCCTAAAGGATGTTATGCTCAGTGGAAAAAAAAAAAAAAACCCAATCCCAGAAAGACAGATACTATATGATTCCACTTACATGAAGTATCTAAAATACTCAAACTTAGGGCGACACCTGTGGCTCAAAGGAGTAAGGAGCCAGTCCCATATGCCAGAGGTGGAAGGTTCAAACCCAGCCCCAGCCAAAAACTGCAAAAAAACAACAACAACAACAACAACAAAAAAAAACTGGGTGTTGTAGCAGGCACCTGTAGTCCTCAAGAGGCTGAGGCAAGAGGATCGCTTGATCCCAAGAGTTTGAGGTTGCTGTGAGCTATGACTCCACAGCAGTTTACCTAGCACAACAAAGTAAGACTCTGTCACAAAAAAGAAAAGGAAATAAAATACTCCAACGTAATAAGATTAAATAGTGCAACGGTGCTTGTCAGGGGCTGGTGGAAGGAGAAAATGGCAAGTCACTAATTAACAGACATAGAGCTTCAGTCAAGCTAGGCAAATAAGTTCTAGAGATCTGCTGTTCAATACTGTACTTACAGTCAGTAATAATCTATGCTATACTAGACATTTTATTAAGAGGGTAGCTCTTATAGTAACTATTCTTATCATAAAAAAATTTTAATTAATGGGTGGCACCTGTGGCTCAGTGAGTAGGGCACTGGCCCCATATACCCAGGGTAGCAGGTTTGAACCCAGCCACGGCCAAACTGCAACAAAAAGTAGCCGGGCCTTGTTGTGGGAGCCTGTAGTCTCAGCTACTCAGAAGGCTGAGGCAAGAGAATCGCCTAAGCCCAAGAGCTCGAGATTGCTGTGAACTGTGACGCCATAGCACTCTACTGAGGGCTACATAGTGAGAATCTGTCTCTAAAAATAAATAAATAAAATAAATATCCCAAATTAAAATATATTGGAGTCTCAAAAGGGGGGAATGAGAGAGGATACCCGAGAAAGGTGAGGTCTAGGAGAACAGGTCTTCTCAAGGATACCACAAGGATACACCTGCAGGGTCCTTTCCATGGTGACTTAGCTTTTAGGAATTTGTAAACTTAACTTCCTGGAACTTGGAAATTTCCAAGTTCTGTGAAATCCTATAGTTCTGTAGGGGCTGGAATAGCATCTCCCACTTGATTTAAACTGACCAATGAGAAGGGCACCTGTGGGGTGGAACTTTTTGACTGTCAATAAAAAGGAAAATCCAAGCCAGTGGGGGAGCGCGGCCATTTGGAATTCTTCTATGCCGTAAGCTCTTGGCTGGTGAATAAAGCCCTTCCTCTTGTAAAAAAAATAAAAATAGAAAAATAAATTTTAATTAAAAATAAGGCCAAAATAATCATAAGGGTCCCAAATATGAAGCATCATGATAATTAGCCAAGCACTGCGTCAGGTGCAGTATAGGCCAAAAATGACCCCAAAAGATACATACAGCAGATGCTGGGGCCTGTAAATGCTGCCTGATTGGGAGAGTGGGTCTTTGTGGGTGTGAAAAATTCAAGGATCTTGATTTGAGACATTCCAAGTCATCCAGCTGGGCCCTAAATCCAATGATAAGTGCCCTTGTAAGAGAGAGGCTAAGGGAGGTCTGAGACAGAATAGGAGACACACAGAGAAGACAGCCAGGTGAAGGTGGAGGCCAAGATCAGAGTGAAGCTATCACAAACGAACAGACTCCTGGAGCCACCAGAAGCTGAAGGAGTCAAGGCAAGATGTTTGCTAGAGATTTCAGATGGAGTGAGGCCATCCCAATGCCTGATTGTGGAATTTGGTCTCCACATTGTGAGAGGATACAGTGCTGTTGTTTTAAGCCATCAAGGTTGTGGTAGTTTGTTAGGACAGGCTTGGGAAACTGATAAGCATGTCATGGAAATTATCTCTTTTTTTGGGGGGGGGGGCAGGGCTGGGTTTGAACCTGTCACCTCCAGCATATGGGGCTAGCGCCCTACCATTTTGAGCCACAGGTGCTGCCCCAAAGCAGTCCTTTTACTCCCATTTTACAATAAGACAATGAGAGCAAAGAATTGCTAGAAGTTCCAGTTCACACTTCTCTCTCCAAGGACCCCACCTTCCCCTCAAGGTGACTCTCACAGCTGACTTTCATGGCTCACTGGACACCTGAGCAGAGGGGGCCAAGCCATGGGCTAGACTCAGCCAATCAGCCTCTCCCTCCCTCCATTCCTCTGTGTGTGTAGAGCAACCCACACTCAGACAACAGTGGACACTGAACTGAAACAAGTCCACGGAGTCACTCCATCAGGGTCAGATGCATCAGCTCCCTGGTAAGCAAAGCTTAAGGAACTTCAGCTTTGGAAGGCAGTGAGAAGCCACAGAAAAGGAAGGAAAGAGAAAGAGAAGAGCCCATGGAGAGACCCGGGGTAAAGGAACCTTCTCCAGCAGAAGCAGGAGAAAGACCCCCGGAGGCAAGCGAGCTGGAGACCTCAGTGAAGAGTTCCGGAGGCAAGGCTGTACTCTGCCCTTCCTGGCAGGCCCTCCGCTCCCCCTTGGGGAAGAATGACATAAAGACACCTTTCCCTCCCCACGGTGGAGCACAGTCTGGGGTTCTGTCCCTCTTTTGAAAAGGAGCATTTAAGTTATCTTGGTGCAAAATGCCCTATGTTTCCTCATAAAGCAAAACAAACAAACAAACAAACAAACATACAGGCCATTCAGAGCCTTTCTTAATACAATTAGTGAAATCTTTGTAAGATGGTTGAACAAGCTTTACCGTATTTGAACAAGTGAGAAAGGACCAGGTATAAATCTGGGAGTTGCACCAGCGCTCCTGAAATACTAACTCCCTCCTTGCAGGGCCAGAGACAATGTTGTAAAGCATTTTTTTTTTTTATCGTAATCAAGTTTCTCTAAGACTCCAGAGGACAAAACCAAAGAAAGTAGAGTGTACACTACTATTGTTCCTTGCCTTTATCAAAACGTCTTTTCCATATACCTCAGAGCAAACTCTATTGACCTAGTCCTATCTTTTCAGTCAACAAACAAATGCAAAACAGCATCTCATTGCGATCTGGGCCTCGGCAGACAAGTTTTAATTAGCTGGCCTTGCTCACAAAAGGCTGAAAGAACGCAGGTGATACACATCAGAAACCTCCTTGCTAACACATATCATTCTTTATTTTAAAAATGCATGATATGCTCCTCCATCTCTATGTCCCCACCCCCACCTCCAAGAAAAGTCAGGATATCCTTTGGGGACACATTCTACTGTGGCATCAGAAAGGGACTAGTTAGAGGGTGTCCAAGGTGCTATTTTCCACTGGCAGAGTAATCTCTTAGTTTTAAAAAAACAAAAAACAGATGCAGGCCAACTAAAGACTTCTTTCTAATGGATTGAAATCAAATTTTCCCAAACCAATGCTGGATAGGAGACTGTCACAGGTGACGCTAATAGATGCCGCATCATCACCGGTGATCAAGTTAGTCCAAGAAATGAAGAGCATGAGGTGATTTCCCAGACATCAGTTTGGGAAACTCTGGTCCAAAGATTTCTTCACATAGGAGCGAGGACCAGGGAACTATGAGATGCCTCTCTGCAGATGAGTGGTTTCTGCATGAGTCATTTCAGTGTGTGTGCTCAATCCAATGAAGTACGTATGCCTGGGGTGTCCACTGGGCAAACATTTTTGTTTTGTCTTTTTACCCCCATGTAAGGAAATAGAAAACAGACTTTATGTTTCCAGTGGTTCCTAAAGGATGCTATTTAAGTCACATCAGAGCTTGCTTGCCTTTAACTGTAACGGCCTCTGAACTGGGCCTCTGGCCCCTTCCATTGGGCAGTGATCATTCTAGACTGCAGATTTGATCACCTCTCTGCTTAAAGCCCACACATGACTCCCTCTGGGGTTTTCCTGGCCTTATATGATGTGGCCCCCATTTATTTAGCTACATCCAGTTCCCCACCTGGGGTCTTTGGATAGAATCCTGCAGATCTGTGAACTTGGACAGGGAAAAGAATTACATCTTTATCTTCACTAACTTAACTGGGATTTAGTATTTTAGCAATTGTCAAAGTGGTGAAGAGGTCACAGTAGTATTACTAGTCCCTGGGACTCTGTCACTGGTGGAAACCGTAAATGTTCGACCACATTACCGTCATTGCCACTACGTCAAATAATTGTTTTACACTTCAAACTTAAAATTACAGTGATTTTTAGACCTAATGATGTTGTCATATGATTTGTCAGTAAGGAAGTCCACGTGTTCGCACATCACACGTAGTGTGTGTGTATCCACACTTGTGCTCTTCCACACATGCACACTTTTGCACGCACACTCTCCCCCGCTTTACATTCCTTCACACAGGATGTTCCTTTTTCTTCAAACTTTCTTCTTCCCACCCAACCAGAACTCTCTCTGTCTGGTCCAGCCATCACTATCTCTGGGAATTTTTTCATACTATCAAAGTCTGGGGTAGGCCTCCTCCTATAAGAGCCCCGGCATCCTGTGTACCCTCCCAAAGCACCTGCAACCCCACATGGCCGTCACTTACTTGTCTGCATGAGGACAAGGGCCAAGACTAGTCTGTTCACTGTTCCATCCCCATCACTCTGCACAGTGCCCAGCACATAGTAGCAGGTGACGCATTTGCCACCTCGCTGAATGGAACACACTGCTTTCCTTCATGTAGCAAAGTTATTTACACAACCATGTTCAAAAAAGCTCCCACTGTGGATGGATACCAACCTGAATTTCTGGTTTTCCATCAACATATACAGTGCTGTTGTTGACCATCTCCACGATGGCAACTCCCAGATTGCACCGGATCCCAAAGGAAATGCAGAATCCCAGCCCACTCATGATGGCAATGATGTAACGCTTGGGGAGGCCGCAGCAGCGGCAGTCACAGAGCGGGGGGCTCGTCCTGGACGGCTGCACCGGCCTTCCTTCCTCATTCAGCTCGATGTTTTCTTCTTCCTCATTGGTGCCATCAATTTTTCTTCATCGGAAGAAGAAAAAGCCAGGATTAGGAAAAGAAGAAAGTGTACCAGGCAAAAAGAAAAAATAGACCAAGAGAAAAGAAAACACAAAGGAGAATGCCACCTGCTTATATTGTTTAAAGTTATTATCATTATAATGAAAGTAAGTTATAATGGCTTATAATGATATTCTGGATAGTGTATGGGACTTTAATAGGCATTAAATTTTTGAAATCTCATGACAATCCCACAAAGTAGAAAGTGTCATCGTGCCATTTTACAGATGAGGAAACTAAGTCATTGGACAGCCTAGGCTGAAGCCTATGTTCAATACACTGTACTGAATTTCCTTCAGAAAGAGCATTGATAAATATGAAGGCAGTAGATGATCTAAGACAAGGGGTGAGGGCAGTGAGGGACCAGGGAGAGGGGAGGAAGGAAGGGCAGAGGGGGTCATAGTGTGTGGCACACCTCTTGGGGGTGGGACACAGTTATAAGAGGGACTTTACCTAACAAATGCAATCAGTGTATCCTAATTCTTTGTACTCTCAATGAATCCCAAACAATAAAAAAGAAAAAGAAAAGAGCATTGATAGAGTTCATCCACATCACGTGATCTAATTATTACACTTGACCTTAACCTTAGTGTCACTTGAAGTTTGCTGAAAAGATATACAGGAGAAAATTAGTCCATTTGCAGATCCTTTTCTTTCCTCCTCTTTTTCTAAGCCTTAATAAAATACTAAGTGGAGGTCGGGAGGCACAATTTCTATCACAACACATCCGAGTGATTGTGTATCTTTCATGCCTTAGGCGGTTCTGGCTCGGCGGGGAGGGGGTGATCCTCTGGCACTAGATTAATACTAACTCCTGTAGATTTCAATTCTAATGCATCCTTGATGGTAAATTTACCCTCATCCTTAAAACACACACACACACAAATAACCGGACAAACTGAATGCTTTCTGTCAATTATCAAAGGAGCTGTTGCATCCTTTCACGTTTTGTAACTCTTCTGAGGATGCGGCCATGGCCCAACTAAAGTCCAAATCTTTGTAAAAACAAGAAAAGCACACACGTTTCAATATTAAGTTCAATAATATTAAATGTTAAATTCAGTAAGAAATAGCTAATACAGTGGTTAACAGAAGAGCCGTATCGAAACATGAACCCTTTGCCCACTGCTCCATACAGAAGATAACAGTGATCGATTCCTATAATTCAAGCAAAATCAGTTTTCAAGCTCTATGTGCATCAGCTATTTATTGGGCGTCTGCTGAGACATGTTCTCTGCCCTCCGCCAGCTCTCGGGCTAGTGGGGAAGAAAGGCAGGGGCCCGAGCAGCTATCATCACCCGTGAGGCAGGTTTTGTTGTGATCATAGTGAAGAGTGATGTTAAACACAGGAAGGAGCTTTCAGTTTCAACTTGGGAGCTCAGCGTGGAAGCTTAGTAAACGTGCTAGGACTTTAAAGCAATCAGGAGAGAGCTGCAGCCTCTCCCACCACCCCCTGCCTGCATGTGACTGATGGCTTCTGCCTTCTACTGCAGTTGGCTGTGCTTCTCACAGAGGCCAACCTTTGTCCTTGGACACTAGATCTCGCCTCCTTCCATCTACTCCTGGAATTCCTCCAGAAACCCGCACGCCACACTTCATCAATGACTTTCTCCTTTCTGTTAGGCCATTCCTCTTGTCTACAAATATGCTTTTAGTCCTTTCATTTAAAATTTAAAATAAAAATACATTCTTCAGCTATTCTTCTATTTCTCATCTTCCTTGTTTAAGAAAAACTCTGAAATGACTGTAGCAAAGTCCTTGCCTCCCTTTCTCTCCTGGTCCAGGTATCCCCAACCTGCCCACCAAAGCCAGTCTTCTTAGGGCTCTCCTGTCCTCCACATGGCTCAGTCCAAGGGTCACTTAGTCCACCTGTCAGCAGCATCTGACACAACTGGTCGCCCTCTTCCCTGCCTACTTTATTTTCTTCCAGGAAATCACACTCACTTGATTATTGCTAGTTCTCTGGCCACTGCTTTTGTTCTGTCTCTTCTGCTGAGGCCTTATTTCCTGGACCCTGGAATGCCCAGACTCAGTTCTTGGGTCTCTTGCTTTCCATCTAAGCCCTGTAGTTGATCTGACCTGATCTCCTGGCCTTCCAATGGCAAGTATATGCACACAGATCCCATTGTCCAGACCCAGAGTTATCTGACATCTCTTTGAGCACCTAATAGGAATCTCAAACTTAACGTGTCCAAACTGAATTCCCCCGAAAAAAAATTAATTGCTAAAATCTTTCCCAACCCAAAGAAGGACAATTTTGCTACTTTGATGCTCTGGAAAGATCCTGAAACCATCCTAGATGCCTCATTTCTTCTCCAATCTATGTCCAATCCAGGAGCCATTATGGGCTTGAGTTACTTCCACTTACTTAGCTGGTTGACTTTAACCTAGTTACTTAACCTCTCTGGGCTTCAGTTTCTTCATTTGCAAGAACAGGATAATAGTTTCTCCTTATGGAATTGTTCTTAAGATGACCATAAACAGACCAGGCATGGTGGCTCATGTCTATAATCCTAGCACTCTGGGAGGCCAATGTTGGGGAATAGCCTGAACTCAGGAGTCTGACACCAGTATAAGCAAGAGTGAGACCCTGTCTCTACTAAAAAAAGAAAAATTAGCTGGGTGTGGTGGCTGGCACCTGCAGTCCCAGCTACTCAGGAGGTTGAGGCAGGCAGATTGCTTGAATGCAGGAGTTTGAAGTTGCCGTGAGCTAGGCTGATGCTATGGCATTCTAGTGCAGCCAACAAAGTGAGACATTGTCTCAATTTAAAAAAAAAAAAAGACTGCCATAAATGAATTATTATATTTAGGTCATTTAGAACCAGATTTGACACATAATACAAACTCAGTCTATGCCAGCTATTTTTACTACCTAAATGCTGGCAATCATTCACTGGATCTATGCTCCTAGATGGGACATCAATGCCATTAGCTCTGAGAGCCATTTGGATGACAGGACTTTTTAATCTGCTGTGTCCATGAATTTCTGGCAACTAAACATATATAATTTGAACAGCATGGAAAGCTGATGCTCTAACATTTCCACATTATGATTCACGTTAGCTAACACAGGGATAATATATAACAACCACACTAATATTTATATAAAGCAAATTCCAGTTCTTGCCTTCTGCCCTTCCCTCTCTCCACAATTTTATATAATTATCTTACTCAATTATTAGCACAGCTCAGTGAGACATGAGAAACCTAATACTCCCATTTTGGCACAAAATATAACTGTGGTTCAGAAAACAAGACTCGCAGCCGATCCAGATCTCGCAGCCAGTGGATGATAAAGGAAGATGTGAAACCCTGTGTCTCTGCTGCCAGGTCCCCTGGCCCCTTTCACGCGCATTTCCCGGTGTGCCTGGCTGTACTCTGTCTCTGTGACCTTCCTGATTCACTTTGTCATCAGGGTCTGTTACTGAGTAGCCCTTGCCCAGCCAGGAAGGCCGTTGGAGGAGAGCGTTGGAGACGGGCTCTGTCTCTCCTGGGTGCTGGCCCTGTGACTTTGGCCGACTTGACCCCCTGACACCACAATATCCTTATACACATGCAAGTCTGCTGAGGCTGCTCTGACCGAGCACCAAGACTGGGGGGCTTAAACATCAGAAATCTATTTCGCTACAATTCCAGAGCCAAGACCTAGCGGTCAACAGGCCTTGACTTCTCCTGAGGCTCCTCTCCCTGGCTTGTAGACGGCTGCCCTCCTGTTGAATCTTCACATGCTCTTCCTTCTGCGTATCACTGCGCCCAATTTTCACTTCTTAGAAGTACATCAGTCAGATTAGGGCCCACTTTAAAAGCATCACTGAACCTTAATGACCTCTATAAAGAGCCTATCTTCAAGGGTAGCCATATTCCGAGATCCGACATATGGATTTCGGGGTCGAGGGGAAGACTGAATTCAGCCCATAATGGTCCTCATCTCTAAAATGGGCTAATTGTAATAGCCCCTCAGCGGGTTGCTTGATGATTGACGTGAGTAAATGGTTTAGTGTAGTGCCTCCTAAATATAAGAGCTTTATAAGTATTTTTACTATTATTATTAGCAAAACTGTTAAGCTTAAACTCGTCATAAGCTTAACATCTCTCTCTATGAGCCCAGATACTTTAGATGAAGAGCAAAAAGGGCTGATCTTTCCAGCCACTGTGGGGCTTTGAGGAACTTGCTTGAAGACAGCTCCTGCTGCCACACTCTGAATCCACCATGGCTTTGGTGTGAGGACAGTGCTTCTCCCAGGATTCTATTATACCAAAGACTGAGCACGCCAGAGCTATGAGGCTGGTTCTTTCCTGCTATTACAGGATGCCTCTGACAGGTGCGTGGCCCCAGGACTCCCCACTGGCCTTGCCAGAACTTTGCTAGTACCGTAGTGTGGCCTGAAAGTCTTTCTACCTCTCCCTTCTCCACTCTACTCTCCTACATGGGCAGCAGCTGCCTGAATGCTACCCCGGCCTCCTCCAGCTCCTCCTCCATTCTCCCTCAATAAATCTCCAATATGTTTAATCCTATCTTGGGGTCTGCATTCTTAGAGAACCAGACCGACATAGGACCTCCTCTGTGTAGATGATGCCATCATTTTAGATGTCCTAAGACTTTCCAGAGGGAGAACGTAACAGTACAGAGAGTGGGAGGAAAGGAGACGATAATGATCAAAGGGAAAATAGCCCCAAAGAAGGACATGTGGGCTCCCCACAAAGCAACACCCATGGCTGCCTGACCAGAGGCCAGCTCCCCAGGTGGGGACAGGATATCGGGAGCTGGGAGAGTCCTGGGCACTGGACTTATTCTTATTCTTATTGCCCAAAGTGGCAGCAGAACCACCAATTCAAGGGACCCCAGGATCAGGAGTAAATGGGACCACCTCCTGAGCTGCTGGTATGTCCTTTGCACACCTGGGTGTGGCAAAAGGGGGGCATGAAAATTGACTGAAATTTAATTTCCACCAGGTTAGGGCCTCAGAGTCAGATTTGTTTTGTCTTCAAGGCATCAAAATAATGGGCCATCTCCTGCAGAGCCCAGCTCAGACAGGCGGAAGACCACCTACCTCACCCTGTGAGATGGGACAGGCTTGGGGAAGTTAGATAACCCAGATCTGATCACCAGCTTGGCCACTTACACATTAGCTGTGTGACTTTGGGCAAGTAACTTGGCCTTTCTGAGTCTCAGATTTCCCCATCTGTATGACAAATGTACTCACAGAGCAGTTAAGATTAACTGAGCCACACGTTCTTCTTAGTAGAGTATCACAAGAATGGAGAAGCAAGAATCCAATGTACTCAATTCTAATATGAAGCCAGTAGATGATTTAATGCACAACTATATAGGAGAAAAACTCAATTCAATTCAGGTTGGGAGGAGGAGGAAGGAGGGAGGGAGGGAGGTGGGTGTGCTCCCACTTAATGGGCACAATGTAAAGGTATATAGGGCCCACCTCCTGGGTATGAGACACAACTACAACAGGGAGCCTTCCTAGCAAATGCAAACATTGTAACCTAATTGTTTGCACCCTCACATTCATCTGAAATAAAAAAAATTTTAAAAAAGATTAAATGAGCCAACACGACAAAGAGTAAAATATTATAATTCCACCATTACATGGGTAGACATGGGCCAAAATGTTAGGGTCTACACCATCCCTGGTACATTTCGCACATCCCCCGTTAGAGCACTCATCCCGCTGAGTTAACCGTGTTTTTGCTGGCGCCCTCAGCAAGTGAGTAAAGAGTTTATGATTTGTTTGTCTGAATAAAGAAGATCTCCCTGACCCTGGAAGGATTTCCCACTTTCCTTACCCTCCGTGCTCAGCATAGACAAAACGGATCCAATGAATCCCTGTTCAGTGGAATGAAGTTGGTGGACCAGATATCATTCCTTCACTATAGACGGAGGCGGGGGGGGGGGGGGGGGGAAGGATCTATTCATCCCTACTAAGAAACAAGTTTTATGAAAAGGGGATGGGAGGGGAAAGTCACTTAAGAATAAGCGAGGAAAGAAAAAACAAAAAGAGCTCCTTTCTCAAAAGTTGAAGGACTTTAATTATCTACATGGCTATTTGTCCCATTTGGATTCCTTTCCCGGTTGCCCTGTAATTCGTCTTTTAGACCAGAGAATCTCCGTTCTTTTGCCATTGTTGTTTCTCCAAATATAGATCACTGCAGTGGAGGGCTGCTGGTCCTTGGCGCACCAGGGAAATACCTAGGCACCACTCGCAGACACGGTTGTCCAGTAAACATCTGAGCCCCAGGGGTCTGATTGCTTAAGATATGCTAACTAACCTTTCCTTAAGCGCTTATAGAACTATTTACTTGCAATTCCAATGTTTCCATAGGAGGCTCTGTTTTGTTTCCTAGATAATGAAGTCATATTGGAAGCGCAGAGTGGGCTGAACTCACAAATTATTTTATGTGTTTTTAAAATCCATTCACTTGCTTATTTACAGTAGGTAAATATTTCTTTTCTTTCTTTTTTTTTTTTTTTTGAGACAGAGCCTCAAGCTGTCCCCCTGGGTAGAGTGCCGTAGCATTACAGCTCACAGCAACCTCCAACTCCTGGGCTCAAGCGAGTCTCCTGCCTCCGCCTCCCAAGTAGCTGGGACCACAGGCGCCCGCCACAACACCCGGCTATTTTTTGGTTGCAGCCGTCATTGTTGTTTTGGCGGGTCCGGGCTGGGGATTCGAACCCGCCACCTTAGGTGTACGTGGCTGGCGCCTTAGCCGGTTGAGCTATAGGCGCCGAGTCGGTAAATATTTCTTAGGAGCTGAACTGTGTCCATGAAAATTCACTTGCTGAAGGCTTAACCCCCAATACCTCAGTATGGGACTGTAATGGGAGGTAAGGTGTTTAAAGAGGTGACTTAGGTTAAATGAGGTCCCCAGCGGATGGCCCCAGGGGAGGGCCCCAATCTAATATGACTGGTGTGGTGCCTTTCTAAGAGGAATTTGGACACACAGGGAGAAACCAGGAATGTGCGTGCGCAGAGGAAAAGCCACGTGAGAACACAGGGAGAAGGTGATTATCTGCAAACCAAGGACAGAGGCCTCAGGAGATATCAAACCTAATGACCCCTTGCTGTTGGCCTTCCAGACTCCAGAACGGAGAGAAAATAAATTCCTGTTGTTTAAGCCACACAGCCGTACATAGAATACTGTTATGGTAGCGCTGGAAAGCTAATGCAGTAGGATTGAGATTGGCCTTGTGAAAGGGTCCCTTGTCCCTCAGATTGTTTGTACACAGTCATGGAGTTGCTATTCTAATTGGAATAAGGGACAGAGATTGAGGGACTCTGAGGACTCCTACCTTCTAGGCACTCTGTGAGGTGTTTGTTTGTTTTTAAATATATATTATCTTCCTTAATCCTCAAAACATTCTTAAAAAGGATTTATCTTCATCTTACAGTATGGGAGACCAAGACTCAGAATAGTTAAAAAGAAATCTTGCCCAAGGATGACCCCACTGCAGCTGAAGTGAGCATACAAGCCAGACTGGACACTGGCCTGCTGCTACGGGCCTGCCACAAGAGCCAATCAGGACTCACCTTATAAACCACACGCAAATTACCTAAACAGACATTGTGGAAGGTTCTGGAGAAGCAATGCCTAAGAAAGATTAAGAGAAGACTTTCTGGGTCAGGCATGGTGGCTCACACCTATAATCCTCTGGGAGGCTGAGACAGGTGATCACTTGAGCTTAGGAGTTTGAGGTTACCATGAGCTAGGCTGAAGTCATGGCACTCTAGCCTGGGGCAACAGAGTGAGACTCCATCTCAAAAAAAAAAAAAAAAAACCCACACCTTGTCACCCCCACCCAATGTTCTCAGGGTATCTATATTTGTGTAATTTTTAAAACTAAGATTTGCCTCTTCCAGTAGACTACAAGCTCATAAAGTCAGGAACCAAGTATCCCTAGCACCCCCACACAGTTTCACAGATTTTGAGGTATTGTTTTTATTTTCTCCCAGTGATTTCACCCTTTCCTGTGCCCTATTTAAGCAGAAAGTCAGCACCCCTGGCCTCAAGAGGGATGATTACCAGATCAGCAGAGAAAAATATATATCTCTGGCTTTTATTATGCTTGCTTCACTCTGTATTTGGTCCATGAACTGTGCCTTAAACTTTAAGAAGCACATAAAGAATTTGGTTATTTAAAAATATTTGGTAGAAGTTGGAAAAAGAGAGAAAATAAATCTGTGATAAGAAAATCTACTTCCAGGCTAGGAGAAGTTACCAGGAGCGGGATCTGTAGGATTTGACATTTCTAGCAGAAAGCAGGAAAAGATGCCTGGGAATGGATCTGGAATGTGCTGGATTGGGGGGTGAGGATGATCAATTGGATAAGGGAGAGTTTGTCAATATAGGGGGTGGGCTGAATTGTGCTCTCCAAAAAAGATACGTTGAGGGCAGGCGAGGTGGTTCATACTTGTAATCCTAGCACTCTGGGAGACCAAGGAAGGTGGAATGTAAGAGTGAGATCCTATCTCTACTAAAAATAGAAAAACTAGCTGGATCCCATCTCTACTAAAAATAGAAAAAACTAGCTGTGCATTGTGGTGGGTCTGGAGGCCCCAGCTCCAGGCTGTGGCGGGAGGATCACTTGAGTCTAGACTTTCAGGTAGCTGTGGCCTATGATGATGCCATGGCACTCTACCCAGAGTGACAGAGTGAGACTCTATCTCAAAAAAAAAAAAATGTTGAAGTCCTACCCCCCAGTGCTAGTGAATGAGAACTTGGAAATGAGGTCTTTGCAGATGCAATCAAGTAAAGATAAAGTTACACTAGATCAGAATGAAGCCTAACCAGATGACTAGTGTCCCTATAAGAACAGGGGCATTTGAACATGTAGACACAGAGGCCCAAGGGAGATGACCACATGACAACCAAAGCAGAGAGTGACATGATGTATCCACAAGCCAAGGAGTTCTGAGGATTACCAGCAACTACCAGAAGCCAGGAAGCAGCAAGGGCAAATCTTCCTTGGACCCTTCAGAGAGAGCATGGTCCTGCCCACACCTTGAATTTGGAAATCAATGGGCCACTGTCCGTGGGACTGGACTTAACATCCAACGAAGACCTAGGGGAAAGGTCCTAACACATTTGCTAACATGTCTCTTATAAGCTTAAACAAAATAGAGGCTTCAGGAGGAGCCTGATGACTGTTCTTCATATAACTGTGTAACAATTTCTAGTTACTATTGCACTGTGCTCTGAGATACCAGATATGGCCACCATTACTTCTTTTTTTTAACTAAGTGGAGAGTTTCTTCCTTTCTTTGTTTCTTTTTTTTTATGTTTTTTGGCCGGTTTTGAACCCACCACTTCCGGTATATGGGGCTGGCGCCCTACTCCTTTGAACCACAGGCGCCGGCCCTGGAGAGTTTCTTGTGGTTTGATAAGTGAGCCTACAACACCTTTGAAGTAGATTTGAGTTATCAGTGATTTCTGCCTTTCAAACTGACCATCGTTAACTTCCCCTTTGAGTAAACGCCTGAAGTGTGATGAAGTCAAATCATGACCTAAGAGGAGTCTCCAACATTGATCTAATATCCATTCTAAGAGAGAAGACTCAAGGCCACAAGAGTATCCTTTCTTTGGTCCAGGTTCATAGCTTTGCTTTTCCTTCATTTTGAAATAAACCTAATTTATAGGCCTATTTCAGTTTTTAATGCCTGGTATAAAAACTGCTGAACTTGAATCAATCATAGACATGAATTAGTGAAAATTAAATTGGCTGTATTCTATTCCTTTAACTAAAGTTTTGATCTCTGTTATTGGGAGTATAAAAATTCCATAACTGCTATATTTTAATGTTAATCATACTCATGATCAATTCAAAGTTCTCTCTTTAGGTTAGGTTTTGTGTTTTGTTTTGTTTTGTTTTTTGAGACAGAGTCTCAAGTTATTGCCCTGGGTAGAGTGCTGTGGCTCCATAACTTACAGCAACCTCTAACTTTTGGGCTTAGGCAATCCTCTTGTCTCAGTTTTTCTATTTTTAGTAGAGATGGGGTCTTGCTTTTGCTCAGGCTGGTCTCGAACTTGTGAGCTCAAGCAATCCACTTGCCTCGGCCTCCCAGAGTGCTAGGATTACAGGTGTGAGGATTACTTAGGCTTACAGGTGTGAGCCACTCTGCGCAGCCTAAGTTACTTTTTTTAAAGAAGAAATGTCAGAATTGTTATAGGAAATTAGCGAAAGAGAGATCAAAAGCCTCAAAAAAATGAATGCACAGTAATATATTTCCTATATAAAAACAGAAAACCCACAAACTATATTCCTCCAGAGACTCTGAGGGATACTCCCTCTACTAAGATAATAGGGGGCAGGTGATGGCACCCCCAGCACCCTTGCAAAGCTCAGAAGCGTCTGTCCTCTGCAGGCTTCATTTCACCACAGGAGCTTGCTGTTCCAGAACTAGTGGCAATGAGGGTGATAGAATCCTTCAGTGGCAGAGGCCAGAGGCAGCACTGAACCATCATAGGCAAAGGCAGCAAATTCTGGATGATGGTTATGGGCTCCAACTCACAGAGATCTCAGAGGAGACTGACAGACATAGTGCCCCCAGGAGCAACAGGCACGGGCAGCTAACCAGGGTATTGCTTAATAGATATAAAATCAGAACAGATCAAAGACAGTGATGAGGGGAAAACCTCCCCACAGGTAGAGCCCATATATAGAGAGAAACATTCCAAGGTAAGGACATTCATGGACACACAGGCAGCAGGCATGGCTTAGCTGGTCGGCCAGGGAGTGATTAGGTAGAAGAAGGCAGTCTAGGGAAGGGCCGTGGGGATCAGCTCCTGTCTCGGATTGACACATACTTCATGCATGAATTTGCCTTTTCAGCCTGCGACTCTCAGCCAGCACCCGATCTGAGGTCTCACAGACCATCTCACTTGGCAGCACGGGATCTCACATGACACTGCCTCCAGCCAACGCACTCCACGTAAGGGAAAGACAGTACGGCAGTGGCCACCTGACAGTGGGATCTACCGGCCGCACCACATACCCACCCTCCTGGAGCCCACAGCCGCCACAGCTGGTGGAGCCTTATAGGTGCGGCGGAGGCAGCAGCTTGGGGAAGAATCTCTGTGGGAATAAGGTGCCACCCTCTAGCATGCGGTGGCTTCCATAGGTCAACTCTATTACAAGGCGCCGTGTCTCCAGTAGGCAGTGTACAGAGGTCTGAGAAACACAGACCACCAGCTCCAGCACCCCACTTGAGGAGCATCTCTCCAGCTTTAGGCTCAGTGGGTCTAGAAATCCTGTTCCATTTGGGAACACAGTTGAGGTCCCATTATATACGTGGCACTGCCTGTTCACTTGGCTAGTCTCACGCCAAGACCATTGAGCTGCGGGCGTCGCCATAACCGCTATATTTTCAATGTTAATCATAGTCATAATCAATTAACACTTCTCTCTTTAAGTTGTGAGGTTTTTGCAAGGAGTCACCATCGTGGCTGGGGTCATTGATCCTGGCCCTCATGAGGAATGAGGACTCTCATTGTGGGAGCAGATAGAAGTGTGCCTGGCACCTAGGTGACCCACATCTCCTGGTACGGCCTTATCTAGTTTTATCTGTACAAGGGCAGGTACAGCAGCCGTGACCTGGCATGGTTTTGTTAACCAGGAGTTCAGACCCCTCAGGGATGCAGGTCAGAAGTGGATAAAATAAAGCAGGAAAGAGGGACAGGGAAAAGGGTGGGAGGCGGTGGGAATATGAGCTTCATGTTTAAATAGGACAGGCAGGAAAGTCCTCCCTGGGGAGGGGACCTTTGAGCAGAGACTTGAAGAAAGTGAGGGAATGTCTGGGTCACTCACTTCTATAATCCTAGCACTCTGGGAGACCGAGGCGAGAGGATCCCTTGAGCTCAGGAGTTCAAGACCAGCCTGAGCAGGAGCAAGACCCCATCTCTACTAAAAACAGAAAAGTTAGCTGAGTATCATGGCACAGTGCACTGTTGTAGTCCCAGCTGCTCAGGAGACTGAGGTAGGAAGATCGCTTGAACCCAGTAGTCTGAAGTTGCTTTAAGCTAGGCTGAGGCCTTGGGCACTCAAGCCTGGGCAACAGAGTGAGGCTGTGTCCTAAAAAGACGAGAGAGAGAGAGAGAGAGAGAGAGAGAAAATGAGCCATGAGGCAAATTAGGAGAAAAGTATTAAGGCAAAAGAAACAGATGGTGCAAAAGCTGGGACAGAAGTGGGTCCAGCAAGTTCCCAGCAAGAGCAAGGAGGCTTGTGAGTCTGGAGTGGAGGAAGGCAGGAAGGGAATGTCAGAGATCAATTCAGAGAGACTTCTCAAGGTCCTACAGATCATACAGGGCCTTGAAGGCCATTCAAAGGGCACTGGCTTTGACTGTGAGTCAACTGGTTTGGAGCAGGGGTGAGATTTGATTTGGTTTGGTTTGATGGAATCATCCTCTTGCAGCCAAGTTGCCTGACGTCATGCAGGCAGAGAAGTTAAGGATGTCGTGACAATCAGAACCCCAGGGTCACCTAACCTCACATCATGCTTTAACACATCTCCCTTTGTCGATGGAGTGGGAAGTGCACATCTGGTATATATGTGCCTCTGAGTGCTGAGGACAGAGGCCACCCAGAAGAGATGGCTCCATCTCTTCAGAGGGAAGATATACACAAACTGTAAGAGGATCAGACTTCCCCTCAGTCTCCCCAGGAGAAAGCCTGCAGAGGACAACTGACGAGAAGACAGCCCAGATTGCCATCAGGTCCAGAAGCTATTGATTATGTTGTAGTCCAAGTGACTCCCTGTACATAAAGGAGTGGCTGGATTTCAACACAGCAAGCAGGAAGAGGGAAAATTCTGATTAGAGAGGTAATATAATATAATGATTAAGAATGATGGGCCTAGAACATCTGATGTGATACCCAGCTCTGTCATTTAAAAGCTGTGTGTCCTTGGGTAAGTTACTTAACCTCTCTGTGCCTCTGTTTTCTCATCTGTAAAATTATAATTAAAATTGTCCCTTCTACATGGAGCTGTTAATAGAATTAAATAGGTTTATGGTGTCTGGAACATACTAAGTGTCTGACATCACTTTTTTTCATGGAAGCAATTCTAGAACACCCACATTATAATTTAAGTTGAACAAATCTGCATGTCAGTTTCTGGACATGAATTTCCAAGTTTAATGCCTTCTGTGTCATCGGTATAGTCCCATGCCAGACTACAAATGAGTGCGTCTTCTTTCTCACTACACTTCTAAAACACTGTTGTACCTGTAGCTGATTAATTGCTTCTTATCAATGACTGTTTTCCAGGAAGGCTAATAGTGCCTGATGTCATCAGCCCCATGTGTGAACTCTTAAATGCTTCCCTGTGCAGTTGCCATTCCTCTGACCGTGAGGAACATTCTGTGATTAAAAAGCATCTCAAGAATTCCATTTAGATGATGATCTCAGACTCAGACACCATTAGACAGCCGTGATTTACACTGCCTGTGAAGTTAGAAAGTAGCGAGACTTCTACTTTCCAAATGCCCCTGCGCCTTACAAAACAACACAGTTCTTTGTGATTTTTTTGTTTTACATTGGATTCTAGCAACTGTTTTTATGTAAAGTCTTTTTTTTTTTTTTTAAACAGAATCTCACTTTGTCACCCTGGGTAGAATGCCCTGGCATCATAGCTCACAGCAACCTCAAACACTTGGGCTTATGGGATCCTCCTCCCTCAACTTCCCAAGCAGCTGGGACTATAGGCACCTGCCACAACTCCTGACTAGTTTTTCTATTTTGAGTAGAATTGGGGGTCTCACTCCTACTCTAAGCATCCACATGCTTCGGCCTCCCGGAGTGCTAGGATTACAGGCATGAGCCACCAGGCCTGGTTGGTTTTATGTGAAAATCAGTGAGGTAAGAGGGAAATACTCATTTTATGTCAGGCTTTAGGCAGGGCACTTTATAATTCTATAAGCCTGTGGTTATACCAAACGCATGGCAGAGCTAGTCTCGATAATTCTGGAGTTCTGCTATAGCTAAGGATCAACTTGGATCATTGGAGGTTTTTTTTTGT
>NW_003852402.1:20387427-20401518 GCF_000181295.1 Otolemur garnettii
GGCTGGGGATTCAAACCCGCCACCTTAGGTGTACATGGCTGGCGCCTTAGCCAGTTGAGCTATAGGCGCCGAGCCTAAATTTTGTATTTCTAATCAAAGGAACGCCACCACAGTAAGATGTTACCTGGGGAGCGCTCCACAGAAAGATAAACGCTCTTTTCAAAAATGTTATTGTAATCAATTTCTATCTTTAGCCCTGTGACTGTGCTAGGTTTTCATCTGTACCTGATAATTCAGCGTAGATCTGACCAAAGGCTTTTTGTTTTTCATTACCAAATTAATAAGGTGCCCAACCCTATTCTCTTATTATGAAAACTTATCAAGAGTGGAACAATGGAAAATTTGATCCTGACCGGGGTACTTGTGTTATGAAACACAAGAAATGGGTAGAATCTTAGGTTGCCTAGAAATAGTCCTTTAAATGCAAAAGTTTTTAAATTTAAGAGATTTCACAGAAAAGTTAAAAGGAGATACCAGGTGGTGTTTTCATTAACCAGGATCAGAAGTAATCATTCAGACACATAAAACAACTTATCCAGCATAGTTTTTGCATTTTTTTATATCACAGAAACAAGTCATTTTACCTTGCACGTAAGGACTGCTTATTAACTCACCTATAAAACCTAAGAAGGCATTTAACTATGTCTGCAAAATCCACAAATTAAAATGTCACAGCAATTCATTCATTTAGGGTGCCTTTTCTTTCCAGTAATGTTCCATTGAATTTTTTTCTTTTAATTTGCTTTTGGTTTGGACTAAGCTCCCATTCAATTCAATGATAGCACTTCATATTTGCCCACTGCAATCATGTGAGATTTTCTCCGACAAAGAATATTATTATTTTAAGTTACCTCCTTCAAACTATTGGGTAACTATCCTTCTCTTTGAAAACCATACCACTAGAAACCACTTTATAGATTTCATTTAACAAGCTAAAAAAAAAATACAAATATTTAATTTTTATTCATAGTGGAAAAATAGTAAAAAACACTTAAAACTTATTTCAGCTCAAAGCCTAACTGGATTTGTTATTACTCTTGCATTAACATGAAATATTATCTCCTTTCGTATCTTCTAATTCCATGCCCAACATACCATATGCAGTAATATCACCAGCTGCAGAAAGTGCCAATTTTGCTTTCTAAACAGACTACGTCTTGGTAATTTCCTAATTCAACCCAATATTTTAAATGCATCATTTTTTTCCTCCAGGCATAGATTGTTGGGGCTGGAAGGGGCTACAGAAGCCATCTAATTTGACCATCCCCTTCCTCATTAAAGCACGGCTTTAAAAACATGATACGAAATCTCTCCCACATTGGCAATACGAGGCTACTCAAATAAACCCAAAGTTTGCATTCAAACTTTACCTTCGCAGAATCCCCAAGGAATCTCCTACGGCATTCTTCACTCCTTCTTTCCCA
This sequence comes from Otolemur garnettii, assembly GCF_000181295.1. NCBI lineage: Eukaryota > Metazoa > Chordata > Mammalia > Primates > Galagidae > Otolemur > Otolemur garnettii. Next base: position 20,388,852 of record NW_003852402.1, read on the forward strand.
GGTTTCAGAAATTTTTCTTTGAAGGTGTCAAATGCTTTAAAAGGCATTTTGAACCGGGAAGGCACCTCTGAGCCGTTAACAGTCACTCTCAGAAACTGTCATCCTTTCTCATTTCCAGTGTGGGGACCACTCCGTTTCCTTTGATGAATACCTGGAAGGCAGTTCCCATGGAGGTAACTACTCCAAATCAAAAAAGAGACGAAGGCCAGGCCAGATCTTCCAAGATGAGACAACTTCCTCCTCTCTCCCCACCCTTCAAAGAAGAGGCCAAAGGGTGAGCGTCTGGCTGGGAATTCAGCCCCTTGCAAAAGCTACCAGCTCGGTGCAGCCTGTGGCCGCTGTCTCAGGCAGCCACTTTCAGACTGAGCGCAGCCTCTCTCCCTCCCTGGGATGCAGCTGGAAGAGCTTACATGGGCTTCAGTCCAGGAGGAGTCCCCAGACCCGCAGCAGCATCTGCAGCCTCGCTCCAGCCCCTCCAGCCACTGCCAATCGTTTCCCCAGCCTGGCCCACCCAGCTCAGCTCGCTGGTGGCTCCCACGAAGCAGCCTTTCCAAGGTGATGCTATAGTAACCGGCACAATACCTGCCCCTCGGTGCCTTGGCTTATGAATGGGCTCTCAGCCAGAGCAGGCACCCAGAGAGGAGTTTATGAAACATTTACAAGTCCTTTGCTTTTCTGAGGTCTGGCCCTGCAGACAGGCTTTCAGCCACCACTTCATGGCTTTCATTCCCCCTCGTGGGAGCCATGGAACAGTTTTTCAGCCAGGCACTAGTACGGACATGGTCCCTGGAGGAACAATTGCACTTGAGTGGGATAAATACAAAAGCAGGCCACCTAGGACGGCATTTATTAACATTTGCTTCTGATCAAAAGAGCAGCCTTTTTCAAGGTGTGGTGGGTAGATACCATTGGGACCAAATCACTGAAGATATCTGAGCTAGACGGTATCTCCACTGGGTGCTCACTGTCCTTGCCATAAATAAAATATTTTTTTTTTATCACGGCACCCAAGGCCCCTCCATGGGACCCTGCACGGTGTCACTCTGCTTTCTACAACATCTCAGCATGTCACTGAGCTCAGCAAGCTCCCTCTTTGCCTCTGGGCTTTCCTCAAGTTGTACCCTTCCTGCCTATCTCTCCTCAGCCCTTCACCTGGGTAATTTCTAAGACACATTGAGACATCACACACTCTACAAAGCTGCACAGACAGGTAAGGTGCCCCTCCTTCGTGCCTCCAAATCACCTACAAGGACCCAGCAGGGAGTGGGCGTAACCTAAATATTTGCAGGACTGGGGTTGAAATGTCCTATGTTGTGGCCACATTCATGGGCAGCAGGATGGCACCTCTGTAAATGCTGCTGCCGTAAAGAAACCGCCTTCATCTGTGAGGCTCAGATGCGCCAATCCCCCAGTCTGCATATGACTGACAAATGACAATCAGCTGTAGGCTCTCAGGTTCCCCAGGAGTGATTTCCACAGGCCCAAACATTGTCCCCCGAAAGCCTTCTCAAAGAGTTGAACTAAAACCAAATCAGACCTGGACCATGGTGGGTTAAGTACTGCTGATATCTGAGCTCTTTCTATGGTCCAAACTCTTCAGTAAGCACTTTACAGATTACCACAGTCTTTCCAATGCTTCTTTGTAGTCAGTAACTTCTTAGTTTTTTAATCTATTTTTTAAATTTTTTTATTGTTTGAGCTTCACTGAGGGTACAAAGAATTAGGTTATATGGCTCGGCGCCTGTGGCTCAAGCAGCTAAGGTGCCAGCCACATACACCTAAGGTGGTGGGTTCGAATCCCCAGCCCGGGCCCGCCAAACAACAATGATGGCTGCAACCAAAAAATGGCCAGGCGTTGTGGCAGGTGCCTGTGGTCCCAGCTACTTGGGAGGCTGAGGCAGGAGACTCGCTTGAGCCCAGGAGTTGGAGGTTGCTGTGAGCGTGATGCCACAGCACTCTACCCAGGGGGGTTAGCTTGAGGCTCCGTCTCAAAAAAAAAAAAAAAAGAATTAGGTTATACTGATTGCATTTGTTAAAGTCCCTCTTATAATTGTGTCCCACCCCCAAGGCATGTGCCATACACCATGACCTCCCTTCCCCCTACCTGCTCCCTTCTCTCTTATTCCCCTGGCCTACCCCTCGTATTAACTCATCTCCTGCCTTCATATTAGAATTGAGTACATCGGATTCTTGCTTCTCCATCCTTGGCACTTTACTAAGAAGAATGTGTTCCACCTCCATCCACGTTAATACAAAAGATATAAAGTTCCCATCTTTTTTAATGGCTGAATAGTATTCCATGGTATACATATACCACAGCTTGTTAATCCATTCCTGGGTTGGTGGGCATTTAGGCTGTTTCCACATTTTGGCAATTATAAATTGAGCTGCGATAAACAGTCTAGTGCAAGTGTCCTTATGATAAAAGGATTTTTTCTTCTGGGTAGATGCCTAGTAATGGGATTGCAGGATCAAATGGGAGGTCTAATTTGAGTTCTTTGATGATTCTCCCTACTTCCTTCCAAAAAGGTTGTATATTGGTTTTCAGTCTCATAAGCAGTGTAAAAGTGTTCCCTTCTCTCCACATCCACACCAGGATCTGCAGCTTTGAGAGTTTGTGATGTGGATTATTCTCACTGGGGTCAGGCAATAGCAACTTCTTATTTTCTCAAATTTTACAGACAGAAAACTGAGGCAAAGAGAGTTTAGACTTGCCTGAGATTGCACAGCTTGTAAGTAGCAAAGCCAGCTTTCAGACCCAAATAGTCTCTGGCTCTACCTCTTTTCTCTCTTTCTGTCTCAATCTCTTTATTTTTTTTATTTTTATTTATTTATTTTTTTTTGCAGTTTTGGCCAGGACCGGGCTTGAACCGCCACGCCTGGTATATGGGGCCAGCACCCTACTCCCTGAGCCACAGGTACTGCATTTCTGTCTCAATCTCAATGTCAATCTCCTTTCTCCCCACTCATGCTTTATTGAGGCATATCTGAATTTTATGTAATTCATTCATTTGCAAGTGGACAATTCAGATTTTTAGTAAATTTACCAAGTTGTGCAACCATCTTCTGAAAGCAGTTTTAGACTATTTCCATCACCCCATAAGATCTCTCCTATGTACTGTCAGCCCCCATCTCCCACCCCCTATCCTGCCACCACTGTATTCTCTCTACATAGATTTGCTTTTCTGGACATTTATATAAAGAGAATCATATAAGCTATGGTCTCTTTTGTTTGGCTTCTTTTGTTTAGCGTTTTGAGGTCTGTCCAGGCCACAGCGTGTGTCAATAGTCTGTCCCTTTTTTCTTTTTTGCTGAGTAATATTTCATTGTTCAGAATATATCTTGTCTATTCCTTGACCTGTTAATGGACATTTAGATTATTTTCAAAATTATGAATTAAACTATTATGGAAATTTGCATCCATGTCCATGTGGACATGCTTTCATTTCTCTTGGGTAAAGACCCATGAGCAGAATTGCTGGATCATATGGTAAGTGTACGTTTAACTTTTTAGGAAACTGCCAAATTACAGTAGAATCTCCATAGTTGACCACCTCCCTACACTGACCACCTCTTTAAGTTGACCTAATTTTCACGGATCAGACATGCACCACATGTACATATCAGTACAATAGGTCTAGTTTCGTATGGGGACCATGTCCATATGTGATCAGTTTGTTACAGTCTCTTGGGTGGTCAACTTATAGGTTCTATTGTATTTTCCCAAGTGGCTGCCCACTAGCATGCTTAACTGTTTTCATTTCTCTACATACTCACCAATATCTGTTTTCTGCCTTTTTATGTACAGCCAGTCTAGTGGGTATGGAACGGTATCGTATTGTGCTTTTAATTTGCATTTCTAATGAGGCATGGTGGCTCACATCTGCAATCCCAGAATTTTGGCAGGCTGAGGCAAGAGGATCACCTGAGGCCAGGAGTTTAAGACAAGTCTGGGCAACATAGCAAGACCCCATCTCTAAAACAATTTCTCCAATAACTAATGACATTGACCATCTTTCTATGTGCTTGCTAGCCATTCACATATATTTTGGGGTGAAATTTCTTTTCAAATATTATTTCCATTTTTAAATGGGTTTTTATATGCTTATTATTGAGGTACATGAATATATATGCTGGATACAAGTTCTTTATGAGATATGTGTTTTGCAAATATTTTCTCCCACTCTGTTAACTTTGTCTTTTCATTTTCTTTAATCTGTATTTTGAAGTGCAAAAATTTTGAATCTTGGCTAGGCGCCTATAGCTCAACCGGCTAAGGCGCCAGCCACGTACACCTAAGGTGGCGGGTTCGAATCCCCAGCCCGGACCCGCCAAAACAACAATGATGGCTGCAACCAAAAAATAGCCGGGCGTTGTGGCGGGCGCCTGTGGTCCCAGCTACTTGGGAGGCGGAGGCAGGAGACTCGCTTGAGCCCAGGAGTTGGAGGTTGCTGTGAGCTGTAATGCCATGGCACTCTACCCAGGGGGACAGCTTGAGGCTCCTGTCTAAAAAAAAAAAAAAAAAAAAAATTTTGAATCTTGTTGAAGTCCAATTTATCCACTCTTTTCCTCCTTTTATAGATTGTGTTTTTGCTGTTATGTCTAAGAAATCTTTGCCTCACTTCGAAGATTTTCTCCTGTGTTTTCTTCTAAAAGTTGTATGGTTTTAGTTCTTACATGTAGCCTAGGAACCATTTTTAGTTTTTTTTGTGTGCAAGGTATAAAATAAATGTCTAAGTTCATCGTGTGGATACCCAATTGCCCAAGCATCACTTGATAGAAATACTCTCTACTGTTCAATGAAATGCCTTGGCACCTTCCAAAAAAATCAATTGAAAATAAATACAAGTTGAAACACATTCTTCTTAGTAAAGTATCACAGCAATGGAAAAGCAATTATCCAAGGTACTCAACACTAATATGAAGCCAGTAGATGAGCTAATGACTGCCCACAGAGGAGAAAAATGCATATCAATTCAAGTTGGGTGGAGGCGTAAGGAGGAGGGGACTGGGGTGCTCTCACTGAATGGACACAGGGTGGCAGCGTTTGGCACACCTTTTTTGTGGGGGACATAACCACAGGAGGGACTCTACCTAACAAAATTAAATATATTGACCTGGTTGTTTGTACCCTCACATTAACCTGAAATAAATTTACTTTAAAAAAAAAAAGAAGAGAAATGCAAAGACTTATTTTTGTACTCTTCATTCTGTTCCATTGATCTGTATGTCTATTCTTTTGCTAGTATCACACTATCTTGACTATAGCTTTATAGCAAAGTTTAAAATTAGGAAATGAAAGTCCTCCAACTTTGCTCTTTTTGTAAGTTGTTTTGGCTATTCTATCTTTTCCATTTCCATGTAAATTTTAGGAATAGCTTGTCAGTTTCAAAAAACAACAAAATTCTGTTCAGCCCAATCTTCCTAAAAGGAAAGCTTCTGGTCATCAACCTCAAGGCTGAGAATATCATGTACTAACATCCCAGGCAACTACGTGTCTAATCTCTCCACCAAGACTTCACCTGTTCTAAAAACCTCATTCAAAGGATAAAAAAAAATGGAAAAAAGATTAAAAATATCTTAAAGCTGGCTGGATGCAGTGGCTCACATCTATCATCCTAGCACTTTGGGAGACTGAGGCAGGTAGATTACTTGAGCTCAGAAATTCAAGACCAGCCTGAATAAGAATGAGACTCCATCCCTACTAAAAATAGGGGGGAAAAAATTAGCCGGGTGTAGTGGCAGGCACCTGTAGTCCCAGCTATGTGGGAGGCTGAGGCAAGAGTATCTCTTGAGGACAAAGAATTTGAGGTTGCTGTGAGCTATGATGTTACAACACTCTCCCCTGGGTGACAGAGACTCTGTCTCAAAAAAAAAAAAAAAATTAAAGCTCATTCATTTGCTAAAAGCAAATAAAATCAGAATTAAATAGAACAAACACACTCTCTTGCTGCCAAAAGCATCCCCCGGTTGGGCTTCCAACCGGTTCCCTTACCTTACTATCCTTCACACAGAATGCACATAATGGAAGCAAAGACCACATCAATCTCTGTTAAGGGCCATTAACTACTGAAAGAACTAGGCATCTTGGCTCGGCGCCTGTGGCTCAAGCAGCTAAGGCGCCAAGCACATACACCTAAGGTGGCGGGTTCGAATCCCCAGCCCAGGCCCGCCAAACAACAATGATGGCTGCAACCAAAAAAATGGCCAGGCGTTGTGGCGGGTGCCTGTAGTCCCAGCTACTTGGGAGGCTGAGGCAGGAGACTCGCTTGAGCCCAGGAGTGGGAGGTTGCTGTGAGCTGTGATGCCATGCACTCTACCCAGGGGGATAGCTTGAAGCTCTGTCAAAAAAAAAAAAAAAAGAACTAGGCGTCTTACAGAATGTATTGCTCAGGAAATACCTCTGGATCTATAGTTTCTTGGTGGTGATTTAGATAATTGGCAATAATAACAATAAAGGTTTATGGAGCATTGTACAGGCACCAGACTCTCAGAGCTTAACATGCACGAACTCATTTAAGCCCCACAGTGACCCTGAGGTAGATACCATCATTATAGCATCTACAGATGAGGAAACTGAGGCACAGAGAGGTTAAGTAAACTTGCTCCAGTTTGCCCAACTAGGAGACTGAACAGAGATGGGGTATGGATCCAGGAAGTCTGGACTCAGAGCCTGCACTTCTAACTTCTACACTAGAACTACTGGCCAGAGACACTGGGAAACATAAAGCCAGACTGTACAGAACGGAGGCTCGTTTCATTCACCTGTTCATAGGTTCCTTGTCTTGAGGGCCTGTAGTAGGTGGCAAGCCCCTTTTAGGCGTAGGTTGAGCTGCGATATTCCCCTTGAAGAAATAAACCAACCCCAAAATGAAGGGGTCCATCACAGTATTGTGAGTAGCACCACATGGATGGAGACGAGAGTACAAACGTCCAAGTAGGAGACAAAGAGAGGTGAATGATCGCAAATGTGGGAGCAGAGACATGCGTGACAGAGCATGGCCCTTGGGGGAAGCTTGCATAGTGTCAGAGTCAGGTGGGGGTCCCTGGTAGAAAACAGGGCTAGAATGACAATCCCAAGCCCTGGGCAACTCAGTGATGGCAGAAGACCATGAAATCGTGTGATCCTCATCTCAAAATACCAAATACAGCAGAGGCAGAGGAAAGGACACGTAGAGCAGAATTACCTGAGGGCTGTGAAATGAAAGCGTGGGGCCCTGCTGGGGACATGTATGTAGAGTGTATGCAAATTAGAAAAAAAAAGCCAGCTGTTGACACATGTATATAGTAGAACCTCCATAGCTGACCACCTCCCTGCATTCATCTCCTCGAGTCGACCTGATTTTCACAGACCAGACATGCACCACATGTACATATCAGTATAATAGGCCTTGTCCCCTATGTTGACCACCTTGTATTTTGACCAGTTTGTTAGAGTCCCTTGGGTGGTCAACTTACAGAGGTTCTACAGCGTGTGTATTTTTTTTGTATGCTGTATTTGATGACTTCCCATCATCCTATACTAAAAAGCCTCTTTCCTTAGAGAAAATAATAGTAACTAAGTAAGACATCGTTTGCCCAGATCATGGTAATTCTTCATTTTCAGGGAACCTCTCCCTCCCCTTTTACGGTGAGGGGGCCTCCAAAACTGTTTCTCATCCCCCAACCCCTGCTGAATGAACAGCATTGCACCAAGCTGAGCCAGAGGCCAGATTCTCCTGGTAATTTAACTTTGTAATTGAGACTGCTAGTTAAACTCACAGGACCCTGGAACTGTAACTATGGGACAATGACATTCACTGTATGGTACAGAGATGTAAAAAACACCAGTATGGCAAAGAGCGAGGAATAAACAGTATAAAACCTTTTACACAGGGGCAAGGGTGTGGGTGTTTAAATGGGGTGAGGGTGTGGGTGTTTCTAATGGCCCTCCAGGCTCTGTCTATCCAGACTCAGTTGTTCTTCTACCTGTGGGTTTCATGAAATATCACATCTTTATACAAACTGCCTTCTTTTGGCTTAGCTCAGATAGTTCCTGCTCCTCACAAATAAAGATGTTTCAATGATTTAAAACCCAAGTCTTGCAATGCAAAGTCTGTCTCTACCTAACACCACGGGGCTGAGCAAGACTGTCCAGTTGGGTGACATGCAGGACTCCGGCCTGAAACAGGGAGACCAGGGGAGCTCAGAGGCCACTCACAAGCTAAGCTATTCCAATCTGCCACCTAGAGAAAAAAACAAAACAAACAAAAAACCAATAACAACAACCCCCAAACATAATATTTATTCAAGAAAATAATTCCATAAAATCCAGTCAAAATGTTAGATGGAAAATTTTAACCACAGTTAAAGGACCAAATTATTCATCTATTTGGATAATAGACTTCATAAGAAAATAAAAGTGATGAAGAGAATTGTTTATCTTGGGGTTCCTTCTCTCCTAAATTCTGTGGCACCTTTTGCAGCCAACCACATCCCCCACCCCAGCTCCATACTCCCCCCGATAACATCCCAAGACCAACAGAAAAGTGTGTCTTTTGTCCAAGATTTCTTTCAAAACTTTAAAATTGTTACTTTAGGACTAATGTAAATGTGTAGAAAATTTAATTTTTTCATTGAACTCCCATTTTAGACATTCATTCTGTTAATAAGAGTCAAATCTGTATGCAAAGTAGTTTCAAATATCTCATTTGAGTCCCACGATAACCCTATGAAACATATCAGCAGATAAAGAAATCAAGATTCAGATTTTCCCCAAAGTAATCTGGCTGGTAGAATTCAGAAAGCTGACACTAGGACCCAAAGCCCATTTCCTGAGCTGGTATCATGGCAGAACATAGCACAAGGTAATTCTATAATCCAACGTTGGTGTCATAAAGAGTGCCTGTAATACAACTCAGGAAAGAGGAACTCAGAATCTCTGCCCCTTTAAAATCTTTACTGAGGGGCCCAGGGTGTTGGCTCATAGCTAATCCTATCACTCTGGGAAGCCAAGCAGGTACATCACTTGAGCTCAGGAGTTGGAGACCAGCCTAAGCAAGAGCAAGACCCATCTCTACTGGAAAAAAAAAAAAAAAAATAGAAAAACTATCCTGGCCACGTTGTGGAGGGGGCCTGTAGTCTTAGTTACCCTGGAGGCTGAGGCAAGAGGATCGCTCAAGCCCAGAAGTTTGAGGTTGCTGTGAGCTGTGACACACAGCACTCTACCCAGGGTGACAGGGTGAGACTCTGTCTCAAATAAATAAATAAATACATACATTTTATTGAGAAAAAAAAAAAAACTTCCATTGAGCACCTAACCACAGGTAAGCTTGTGCTAGCTAGTGTGAAAATTTTAAAGATCAAATAGGATGCTTGTTTTTAGGGTTACATACCAATCTGTTTCCTCTTATTAAAACGCATCACTGGAAATTAGGGCAAACTAACAACGGAGTGAAGTGCAATTAACACAAAACACTGATGTACTACTGGCCTCTGGAGTAGGATTGCCACCATCTACTAATGGGTAAGACACTCTTTCTAGGGGGAAGCTGATGAAAACCCTTCTCTCATTTCACTGTAATTGCTTTTTTATCTTTCTAACCTAAGATTTATGATTGATCTTACTCTCAAAGAGGAGAATGAAAAAATGCATATGGCAAAGTAGAAAGGCCAAATAGATATTATCCCCCTTTTACATCTGAGAAGCCTGAGGCTCACTCCAGAATTTGTCCAAAGCTACATACTTTGTGGTAGATCTGAGATTTAAACCCATCTAATTAGGAAGGCTCACTCTACTCCCCCCATTCTACCCTGCTTCCGGCCCACAGTAAAACCTTGTTAGTGCTACTAATTTCAGCTCATTGTGAGTCAGTTACCGGAGTTCAATTAATTTTGCTCTATGTTCATAAATAGTAACATTTTTATGCCACTATTAAATACAATTCATCTTTGTAACATTTTGCAAATTTACGGCTTCTTATATGAATACCCCTAAGAACATATCAAGTTCTGTTTTCAGTTGATCGTTTAAGTGCCCAACTGTCGTTTTCTTCCCAAATATATTAAAGAAAGTTTGAAATAAACGTTCAGGTAACCAAAATACAGAAATTTAGGATGTCTTACCACAGCATGGAATCATTCCCGTTAAGGATTTCACACTTACAAGAATTTACTTAAAACATTAATTCCTTATGCTTATAAAGCACAGACTCAGTTGTCTTCCTGCCCACAACCTTATAACAAACTGACCTCTTTTGGTTCAGCTAAGATAATTTCTGCTCCTCACAACTAAAGACGCTTCAATGATTCAAAACCCCAATCTAGTAAAGCAAAGTCTGTCTCTACCTAACCCCATGTGGGTGAGTCTGACTATCCAGTTGGCCGACACATAGGACTCCATTCTTCATTACTCCTTTGAGCCTTATAATTAGATACAGAAAAACTATATGTAGGGTTAGATGACTTCACTTTATGTTCAAGCCAAAGCAAGGTGAAGACCAGCAATATATTGAGGTATAAGGCAGAGAAACAACAAGAAATCAGACCCATGAACTCCTTTTCTTGCTGCTACTGGTTTCATACAAAAATTTACTTACCATCTCACTTTGGAGGATGCCACTCCCCACAGCTGCCAACACGAGATAACTCAATTATTAATTTTGTGGTCTGTTTTCTGACTTTAAAGACAATGAATTATTTTTCTTTGATACATACCTGTAAGCTCTAAATATATATTGGTTCAGAATTAGTCTTAAGGTCCTCCCTGATGAGGAAATGGGAAATAATTGTCTTTAATCCAGTATTATTACAGCATGGAAACACTTCAGTTTTGCCTTATACACCACACCTTAAAAAAAAGAATCAAGGATACTTGAATTGTGGCCAAGACCAAGAGACCCTAGAAAATCTGTAATTTAGTACATGCAGTTGTATCTTAATAAGGTCAACTGTAATTTTGAAGGAAGTCAAGATTCCTTCAAGGATATTTTGGAGGATTTTTTTTTAACCACCTCTACCTTTCTTGAAGGTGTAGATGGAACCCTGAGTGTTCAGATAATGTCAACATACAGAGCAGTGAACAGGGTTAATATTTTGGAGTGTTAAAAATGAACATGGGGCCAGGTGCCATGGCTCACACCTGTTATCCTAGCACTCTGGGAGGCTAAGGCATAGGATCCCTTGAGCTCAGGAGTTGGAGACCAGCCCAAGTGAGCAAGTGCTAGAACTCGTCTCTACTAAAAACAGAAAAATTAGCCAGATATTGTGGGCACCTGATTCCCAGCTACTCAAGAGATTAAGGCAGGAGGATCGCTTGAGCCCAGGAATCTGAGGTTGCTGTGAGTTAGGCTGATGTCATAGTACTCTAACCTGGGCAACAGAGTGAGACTCTGTCTTTAAAAAAAAAAAAAAAAAAAAGAATCAAGTTGAAACAAACCCTCACACCTTTCACAAGTATTTCTCATGAGGTGCTATCCTTTTGTAGATCCAATACCACAAGCCAGATATTCTTACCAACATTTTCCCCTAGCTGGGCATGGTGGTGCTTGCCTGTAATCCCAGCTACACAAAAGGCTGAGGTGGGAGTATCACTTGAGTCCAAGTTCAAGGACACAGGGAGCTATGATAGTGCTACTGCACTTCAAACTTGTCAACAGAGGAAGACCTTGTCTCTTCATAAAAAAGAAAGAAGGCTCGGCAACCGTGGCACAGTGGTTATGGCACTGGCCACATACACCAAGGATGGTGGGTTCAAACCCAGCCCGGGCCTGCTAAACAACCATGACAACAGCAACCAAAAAGTAGCCAGGTGTTATGGTGGATGCCTGTAGTCCCAGCTACTTGGGAAGCTGAGGCAAGAGAATAGCTTAAGCTCAAGAGTTTGAGGTTGCTGTGAGCAGTGACGCCACAGCACTCTACCCAGGGCAACATAGTGAGACTGCTTTAAATAAATAAATAAGAAAGAAAAGAAAATTTCCCCAGCTTATCCTTGTTCAAAGAATACACCTGTAAATGAGCTAATGCAACAGATGATTACTTGGGAGACAGTGACATCTTCTGGTAGTTAATAGACTAACTATATTTATGCCAGACATTTCCCTCCTATCGCCAGAATCTGGCCACTGTTTTAATAAAACAGACTTTAAGCATGGATTCTTAAATTTCTGAAATATAATGTAGAAATTACTAGCTAGAAATAACATTACAGCTCTCTTATTTTGCTCCTTACCTTGCTGTTAGCTCTAATAGAAAATGTTTTAAGCAACTAACATTATTTCCATTTTTCTTGGTCATCAAAAATTATTTGATCAGTGTTCCCCAAATTTGATCAGTTTTCATACAATCTCAGAATTCAATAGGTCTTTGAGAGTTACCTACTTTAATCTATGTCCCTGTATGTCAAACTTAATTTGCAAAGATGGGATTCTTAAGTCATCATTTGATAGCATAAAACAAATCAACACACAAACTTTAAAAAGGTTCCACATGGCTGAGCTCAGGTGCCCCCTCTAAGTCTTACCAACTACCCTAGTGCCCTAGGGCTGTCCCCTCTGCATGGGGAGGTGTCTGACCCAGCACCTATCATGATGCTCTGTAATCAGCTGCTTAGGGCTGTCCCCTCTGCATGGGGAGGTGTCTGACCCAGCACCTATCATGATGCTCTGTAATCAGCTGCTTAGGGCTGTCC
>NW_003852402.1:20401538-20416357 GCF_000181295.1 Otolemur garnettii
TGTAATCAGCTGCTTAGGGCTGTCCCCTCTGCATGGGGAGGTGTCTGACCCAGCACCTATCATGATGCTCTGTAATCAGCTGCTTAGGGCTGTCCTCTCTGCATGGGGAGGTGTCTGACCCAGCTTCTATCATGATTCTCTGTAATCAGCTGCTTACTCAGCTACCTTTGTTCCCACAGTGCAAACTCCCTCAGGGCAAGGCCTACATCTCATTCCTATTTGTGTCTCAAGAATATCACATTGCCAAACCAAGAGCATTTTTGGTTTATTTTTTTTAAAATGTATTCAAATTGTGCCAGGTAAGATGGTGTTCTTCATTAAAGCAAAGTTTCAATGCCCAGCATAAGGCAGATGGAAATACCTACTGTGCACCTACCATGTGCCAGACGCCACGTGGTGCTTTACACATTTTTACCTCATTTAATCTAACAATCCCGTCAGGCGTGATCCTTATTTTGCAGACGGGAAAACTTATTCTGGTTAGTTCATGAAAGAGACAAGATTTAAATTCATTCGGTCCATATAACTCTTTATATGCTACCTCATTCCAAAATGAGTTTCTATGAAAATGATTAAAATAAAAACAATTTTTTTAATACTGTCTATGTTGCCCAGGCTGGTCTTGAACTCCTGGGCTCAAGTGATCCTCCTGCCTTAGCCTCCCAAAGTGCTCTGATCATGTGTTGAGCCACTACACCCAGCCAAAACTTTTTTTAAAAAGGAAATGAAAGCAAGGAGAAATCAAGATGGGCATTAGAACAAGAGTGTCTCAAAAGACACAAAAAGAAATTAGATAAAATCAGATAAAGCCAGAAGGTAAGCATTGAATATTGTGTACTATTCATATCCCATACTTTTGCAACAGATGGATTGCAAATTTGGATTTTGTAAATGGATTTGCAGATGGATTACTGACTTGTTACATTATTCAGAGACTTTAAAACAGTGGTTCTCAACCTTCCTAATGCTGCGACCCTTTAATACAGTTCCTCATGTTGTGGTGACCCCCAATCATAAAATTATTATTGTTGCTACTTCATAACTGTAATTTTGCTGTTATGAATTGTAATGTAAATATCTGATGTGCAGGATGTATTTTCATTGTTACAAAGGGGTCGCGACCCACAGGTTGAGACCCGCTGCTTTAAAAGATCAAGGCAAACTGGTCACCTAGAAGCACATTTACTCCTGAACTGACAGAGGAAATTTCTCCTGTGGGTCCTCAAAGACACTACTGTATGTTAGAGTGAACTCGTATCATCCTTGGCATGACTATGTTTCATAACACCACCCAAAGCTGTAAACTCAATCCATGCTAAAACAAGGCAACCAGGTGTAAAGGTCTCCATAATGGGCTTAATTTAAGCTAGAATTTCTAGTGAAATGGATGGATTACTTGATTTTTGGCCTCCTCCATAAATACTTCTCAAAAAGAAGACCCTGAGTGTTGGGCAATAGAGCTAAAGGCTGCTCTCTGACAAGTTCTGGGAATACAGGTGTCACTGCTGACTGAGGGCAGATCCACAGAACCATGGGAGCTACAGATACCCGTGACATCCCCTTGTGCAATTTGAGCAGGTTACCGGGAACACCTGCCCCAGTGAGAGCGCTTTCTCTTTACCAAAGCCATCTGAAGCACACCCACGGTTAAGAGATTGTCTTAAAAACAATTCTGCACCTGTTCCAACACACGAACAAATGTGTAAAGCACCCCACTCCACGTGCATGGAGTATAGATGCTATAATTTTAACCTGAAACTTAAAAAACATGCACACACATACCTGTATCTGGCTCCAAAGTAGTCAATGCACTATGCTAGGATTTGGGTATGGTCTGCTTGGTCCTGCCAAGTCCCATGTTGAAATGTGATGCCCCGTGTTGGAGGTGAGGCCTGGGAGGAAGTGTTTGAGTAAGTGCAGGCAAGTCCTCCATGAACGGCTTGGTGCCTTTCCCACGAGAACGAGTTCTCACTTAGTTCCCGTGAGAACTGGTAGTTGAACAAAGCCTGGAACCGTCTCCTCTTTCTCTCCTGGGATGCCTGCGCTCCTTCACCTTCTGCCACGAGTGGAAGCACCCTAAGACCCTCACCAGAAGCAGATGCTGGTGTCATGCTTCTTGTACAGCCAGTAGAAGCCGCGAGCCAAGTAAGCCCGCCTCAGGTATTCCTGTTCGTCTCCGTACGAACAGACGGAGACACACCATGCTTCCGGTGTGCACGTGGAAATGGCCTCACAGTTGACTTTTGTTTCACCATTGCATTTAGAAAGACTGACGGGCTTAGAGACATAGGCTTGAAATAAACTTGTTATGATGTTGAATCATACATTCAAACTCTAGATATAACGTCTCTATCTCCTTTTATATGAGAGTCAAACACTGACAACTGAGGCCTATACACAAAGGAACACATCCAACAAGTAGGGACAAGAAGAAGATAAAACTGAGGCCAGGCACAGTGGCTCACACCTGTAATCCTAGCATTCTGGGAGGCTGAGGTGGGTGGATCATTTGAGCTCAGGAGTTTGAGACCAGCCTGAACAAAAGAGAGACCCCTGTCTCTACTAAAAATAGAAAAAAAAAATAGCAGGGTATTGTGGTGGGCACCTGTAGTCCCAGCTACTTGGAAGACTGAGGCAAGGATCACTTGAGCCCAGGAGTTGAGGTTGCTATAAGCTATGACTCCACTGCATTCTACCCAGGGTGACAGAGTGAGACTCTGCCTAAAAAAAAAAAAAAGAAAAGAAAAGAAAAGAAAAAAGATGATAACAAAATTGGAACTGCATCACATAGGGTTTGGCTACTTTAATAATACCTATTTCCAATATAAACCCATTTCTAAAGAAATGTTAGAAAGTTTTGACATAGGCTGGAATGTACAATTCCATTTGTATATTACACAGCCCCATTTTAAAATAGTTTAGTAGTAGATTCCGGATGTATGTGGGTATTAGACAGGGTAGTCAGGAGACAGAAACCACATTAAATATTTAATTTTTTTATTTTTGAGACAGAGTCTCACAATGGTGTCTTTCATAGAGTGCCATTGTATCACAGCTCACAGCAACCTCAAATTCTTGGGCTTAAACGATTCTCTTGCCTCTGACTCCCGAGTAGCTAGGACTACAGGCACCTGCCACAATGCCTGGCTATTTTGTTGTTGTTGTTGTTGCAGTTGTCATTGTTGGTTAGCTGACCCGGGCCAGGATCAAACCCACCACCGACGCACCACCCTTGGTGTATGTGGCTGGCACCATAACCACTGTGCTACAGGCGCCGAGGCTAGATATTTAATTTTAACACAAAATTTTTAATATCATAATTGCTCACCAGTAGAAGCCAGTCAACTGTTCGAAGAGCAACTATTCTGCGCTCTAAGAGGTTCAGAATATGTGCAGGTGCAGAGAAAGCAGCTACTACCTCTTGGCTGAGAAAGTAAATCCCTCTTGACAGATGACTTCTCTGAAAAGGAGGTAGTTTCCATGAGAACATTCAGCCTGCCCAGGGTGAAGAAACCTGTGAGGGCAAGGGCCACAGACGCGGAGGCAGCTGCTGGAGGGGTGGCAGAGGTGCCATGGAAGCAGGGCCGGGGGAACAGAGGTAACGTAAGGCAGGGCTGGAGTCCTCTGCTTGGGCCACTGGGCTCCTACGGTGGAGAAAATGGAGAAGCAGAACCCAGAAGTGAAGCGTCTTCCTGTAGCCATTGCTTTGCCATTCCAGAGCCCTCTGCAGATGAAGCGCAACACTCTGCAAGGCGGCAGAGTACAAAAGTAGCATGAAGCAGGGTGACAGAGGGGTTTGGAGCTGGGAGATAGGAAGCTGGTCATTGCCAAAATTCACTTCTTTGCTTATTGAGCTTCCAGATGCACCTGTGCTAATACACTAGCTCCCAGCCACATGGCTACTGAGTACTTGAAATATGACTAGTCTGAATTGAAATGTGCCACGGGCAAAATATGCACTAGATCTCAAAGACTGTGTTATCAAAACATAACGTAAAATATGATCCCACTAGTTTTTCATAGTAAGTCCATGCAGAATGAATACTAACTTCACCTATTTTTAGTTTTTGAGACACAGTGTCACTATGTTGCCCTCCATAGAGTGCTGTGCAGTCGCAGCTCACAGCAACCTCAAACTCTTAGGCTTAAGCGATTCTCTTGACTCAGCCTCCCGAGTAGCTGGGACTACAGGCTCCCGCCACAGTGCCTGGCTATTTTTTGGTTGCAGTTGTCATTGTTGTTTAGCAGGCCCAGGCTGGGCTCAAACCCACCAGCCTGTGTACGTGGCCAGCGCCCCACTCACAGAGCTCTGTTCGCAGAGCCACTTCACCTATTTTTAATGGGATTACTAATAAAATTTAAATTACATGTGTGGCTTGTATTCCTGGTTGTTAAATCCTCCCTGAGTGGTGGAAGCAATTTCCAGATAGGAAAAGATTATAATATCTAACAAGCTTTGTTTTAGAGAAATGGCTTTGGCAACACCATTCCCCTCCCCCCCCCGGGTTTATAAGCTTTAACTCTGCTATATATCTGGGTACTGCGTACAGTGCCCACCCAGGCCCCTCAGCCCTCCTCATCCACAATTCACAGCAGCCACCCAGAGGCTGATGGTGACTATGTACATTGCCTTTTTTGTCATCCCCCTCATCATTGCCACTTTTTCCAAATTTGAAGACACTCAAGGTACCCAATAAAATTTTAAAAGCGTTTTAGAGATAAGGTCTCATTGTTACCCAGACTTGAGTGAAATGGCACAATCACAGCTCACTGCAGCCTTGAACTCCTGGAGTCAAGTGATCCACACGCCTCAGCCTCCTCAGTAGCTGGGATGACAGCCTGAGCCACCACACCCAGCTATATGGTATCTGGTAAGTTCAAAAGGCATGTTTGCTACAAAAAACAAGTCTCAACAAAAGCACCTCCAAGAAGAATTCACACACTAAGGGAGGGACTGTGGCAGGGAGCACTGGTCTGCAGGTTAGGAGAGAATCTGGCCTCTGCTCCTGGCTCAGATCTCTTTCTTTGGACTAAGCCAGGTAAGCTGCAGGCCCTTTGTTTCTACCTCTGCTCCAGAGAGAGACAGCTGAGTCATAAAATTCTTTTAGGGACTTTTTTCTTCATCAACTTTTCAAGAATTAGTAAGATAAACATAGTGTATCCTATACTTATCATTTTCTGAAAGTTTTGTCTCAGGTATATATTTTATGGAGTGGCTGCATGATAAAATGTATTTCTTACTAAGTGTCACAGTTTGAAAGCCACTAATGCAGATAATCCCTTAAAATCCTATGGAGTTTGAATTCTTACAGATTCATTTGTTCTCAAATTATTTCAAGAGCAGTGAATCACAAAGTATGAAATCACACCTCACCATGGAAAGTTTGATCAAAGCTAAAATTTATTGGGTGCAGATTCTACTTGCTATCAGGTATGTTCACATATTCCTTTGTGTTTTTTCATATGTCAAAGCAACCATGTGAGGTATTTTATAGGTTAAAGAAAAATAGGGGAAAAAGAAAAAAACTACCTCCTGAACTTAGTGAAAAGGAAGAGTTATATGCATTCCAAAATAAAAACAAAAACAAAACCCAGACAAGTACAAGTCTATTTGCATTTCCTTTTATACATCCTCTACGTATGTCACACACATACAGAGAACAGAGAACCGATCCAAACCAAAGGGCATCTTCGCTGTAATTTTTGTCTACAGGTGCTCTTTAACCTACCAGTTTTCTACCCTAAGCACAAGGGACTGAAGCACTTTCAATATCTGAAATAATTTTAAGGCAATCTAGTACTTTGAAAATTTCGTTTACATAGGAACACAGAAGCCTAAAAATAGCACTGTTTTTCAGAGGCAACTTTTCAGCAGAAAAAGGCAATGACAACAGTTCAATTGACTTAAATAAAATGCCTTTGAGAAAGTAGAAGCAAGCACAGGAAAAATCTCATAAAAGTGTAGCACCATTACCTCAAATGAATGAGCAAAGTTTACATACTTTTTCAAATAATCTATTTTCATATTTAGAAGTTCAAGTTAGATAAGCTGTTTTCGTTTAGCTTTCCTTCTAATTAGGAGTCCCAACACCGACATCAAGTTATTGTATGAAATAAAAAGGTTTCTCAATAAACAGTGACCACTGAATTATTATAAAGAAAAGATTGTCAACATTAGGCAATTTTATTCCATATGGAAGCTTATCCCAAAGGACGGATTGTGTTACAAACAAGATAGCTAGTCTGGTCAAGTTATAAATGAATGTGGCAAAAACATTTTGGTCTTCCTAGTGTTTACATTTCTCGGATAAGTTTCTAAGTTTCTTTAGCAATTCGAGCAATTCTTTTTCTAAAACCATGTAACAAAGCACAGCTCACACAGACACTAGGTGTGAAAGCTGACTTTTATTTTTTAAGCTACCCTCTTAAGTGAATGCTGCCAGCGATAATCATGTCATCAAATTATATTTTGTAATCAAATACTACATATTAAATATATGTAGCATATGTGTATATATATTTTTCAATGAATACTCATAGTCAATGAATAAACTTAGGACCAGCACACAAAACTTCATACGATTTATTTTAAATAATTGCTGGTTCCAGATAATTAAAAACCACAAGTTCTATGGCAGTAACTATAATACACATATAGTTCTTTGAAAGATAGTTTTAAGGTTATCACATAACAGTGGCATATAATTTTTTAAAAATACAATGACATTTATAGCATAAGGCTCTGTGGTTAAATAATCAGCAAATTAAATAAAAATATCAGAAGAAGGTATTGAAAAATAAAGCATGTTTCCTGTTAGGAGAATTTACTTTTTCCAAATCACTTATTATACACATCAAAATGTTCAAACAAAAGGTTCCTAAAATTCCTAGAAAATAATTAAAATTGAGTAGCAGTAATTGAGGAGGTCGGACGATCATGGCAGGCAGAAATCAATCTGTTGGTAGCCAGAAGATACAACTGCTCATTTTTAGAGAAGTAAAGTTTATTACATTTGAAACAATACAGCAGAAATCTCAAAAATTTACTCATTAAATATAGTTTAATTCTTACAAATCTCCTTTTGAAAATGCAATTCACATATGCTGTAACTTCAGAGGTCTGAATTCAGAATGAAATATGAAGGCAGTAGGTAGGGAAATCCCCTCAGAGTGCTCTGTCAAGTTTATCTGTACCAATCAGCACATACCTCTTCTGTGATGGAGGATGAAAAAAAGGGATTCTATACATACCCAAGTAAATGCAGAAAAAGACATTACTACTTGAGGCAGACCATGCTAAAATAGAATTTACAATGATTAGTTTGCAGTTAAGATGGTTAGTCATGTATTTAAACCAATGAAATCAAGGTAAGTCAAATTTTTCAATATTTGCTCAATCTTTTTGTACTAAACACTAGTTCATCTGAAAAGTAAATAAATTTGGAAAAAGGAAATGACCTGATCCTTCTCTTTATGCTTATAATTTTCTCTCTCAGTCTGACTAAATGCAAACAGATTGATACGGCATCAAGAGTTTTCACACATTAAAATGAAGACTAAGACTTCTTAGGAAGGGAGACTGTGTACACCACATTGTACTTAACAGATGAGCTTGCAATGACCCATCAAATCGATTTTTTAAATAACATCAAGATTCACAAGCCAAAATAAACAGATGATTGAAAAATTCCGCTATTCAAGATAATGCAGCTGTCCTTGTTTTTTCTTTGAGATTGGTAAAGGTTGGGCCTTTAAAAACCTGAAGAGGAGTTGGTAAGAGGAAAAAAAATCCTCGATGCTTTAAAAAACAAACTCAACTGGTTAGAAGTCCATACAACTACCATGCTGGCACGGAAACAGATGTTTTCTGTCACAGAACCATTCACCTTCCCATAGGAGTTCCTCCAAGCCAACTATACTAAGATGTCAATCAGCTCACCCATGATTAAAATTAAGTAATCCTTCAAAACAGAAGCAAGACACCTCACCCAAAAAGATCTTTTAAATCATTGCTAGCTGAACTGCTATTAGTCATAGTAGTTGGTGGCTGTGCAAAGTTCTGTGGACTAAAGAAAGGATTACCCTGCATACCAAAGGCAGATTGTCCCATCATGTTCATCTGTGTTCCCATTGAACTGCCCATACCTGGAGAACCTTGAGGAGGTACAAACTGATTAAGCCACTGATTTGGTTTCTGTTGTGATAACTGGTTCATGCTAACTTTGGGTTTCTGAGGGCCAAAGAGATTATTAAGGGCAGACATATCTGTGGATCTTTGTGGAGTTTGCTTCGAACCAGCAGGAGGAACACTCAAAGCATTGAAGTTTGGCAGAGTGGGAGGTGTTCCCAGGGTCACCTTGCTCACTGCAGGCGCGCCTGGACTACTGAAGAAGTTCTGGTTTGTATTAGGCGGCATGTTGAATCCTGAAGTCTGAAAGCCCATATTGGCATTTAGGCCATTTGTCAAATTTCTCTTTGTGTTATCAATCGGTGTAGAAAACATCATGCCAATGCCCATGGAAGGAACAGAAGTGAAGGTACTTGAAGTAGAGAGTTTAGGGTTACTGACAGAAAGGCTGGTGAGGGATGACATATTATCCATCAGGGTGTCTGTCAAGTCCTTGGTCTGAAAAATAGGAGGGAATTACTTCATCTCCAAGAAATCCAAACGGTTTATAATTAGTAAACATCACAGGTTATACTTGTAAGCATCAATTATTTACCATTAGTAAACATTACAGATTACGTTAGAAAGCGTAAATTAAAATGAAGCTCAATGGTCTGCACTAGCAAACTATGACCTCCAAGCTAAATCCAGCTGCCACCTAACTCTGGGTGGTGTTTAGAGGTGAGTATCTGTGCTCAGTCTCGTGATGAAGAGCACTAACTGAAACCCCAGTTAAAGCAAAATGTTATCTCCCCCAAAACATTAGAGCACTATCTCATTAGTACATCTGTATCACAAAAAAAGATTCTATTACTTTTTATTTTGAATTTCATCAAAACTTTGTAGAATTTTCTCTATCCTTATGTATGTGCATAAGTACCTACAAAATGTTCCCAATTTTGGCCCCTGCCATAAAAGATTATTCTTCCTCAGAGAAAGAATTTCAGTGATTAACAGGTAACAACAAAGAATTAATTTAAAGAAAACTTTAAAGATAAAGCTTATTCTGAAACCATTAAGAGTATAAATTCCCTACAAGCAGGGCCCTTATTCACTGCCCTAACACCAGCACCTAGAACAATACCTGGAGGAACATGGTAGAAATAAATGCTGCCCAGGTTACATAAATATATCCTGCTAAATCAAGTTGCAGACCTAACCACAAATGAAAAGCTAAAAATAGAAAATTATTTGTAGCTCAAAAATACATAACAGCATGAATGTAATATTCTCGTTCATTTCAAAGTCAACTGGGTTGTACTTGTGCTATGAGACCTAATCTCTTTAAGAACCCCTCCTATTCATCTAGATTCCTCTTTATTGGTAACAAGCACTGTCACCAAACATTACACAC
Organism: Otolemur garnettii; assembly: GCF_000181295.1. Classification (NCBI taxonomy): domain Eukaryota; kingdom Metazoa; phylum Chordata; class Mammalia; order Primates; family Galagidae; genus Otolemur; species Otolemur garnettii. Next base: position 20,411,060 of record NW_003852402.1, read on the forward strand.
TGGGCAGGTTACAGTGGAGTCAATGGGAAATCCTTTATGACCATTTTTCTTAGAAACTATGTATCAAAGTGTCCCTTAAAACACATGTTTATAAAAAATGCTAGTAGATTAAATTCTATACTACTATAATCCCTAACAGTGGTATACTTGACATTATGCAAAAGAAATCAACTCTGACCTGTTTGACTGGAGCAATCGGTGTGTGCACTTGAGGTTTAAGAGGCTGCTGGCTTTTCAACTTCTGTGCCTGCTCTTGTTCTTTTGCTAATTTTTGTTTTTCTTCAAGGGTAAGAGATCCCTTAATTAAAACATAGAAAAAAATATCAAATGGCAGCTTCATAATTCTGTTTATAAACAAAGTACTTTTCTTTTTTGGTAAAGTACATCTTAGTACATTCAGCAATATGTACCACTTCACTAAAAAACTATTCCTGTGTTGGTGATTGTCTGGGTTAGGTTTTACTTCAAAGCACTACAAGATTTAATTTTTTTAACAAGAACAAAAAAAAATCAAGTGATTTCTTTCTATAAAATTAGAAGATCTTGTTCAACTTTACTTCACTACAAAAATACATTAGGAACTGGGTGGCACCTGTGGTACCTGTAGGGTGCAGGCCCCATGTGCCAGAGGTGGCGGGTTCAAACCCAGACCCAGCCAAAAAAAAAAAAAGAAAAAATTGCAAAAAAAAATACTTTAGGAACTCACCAAAAAGCTAAGAAAGACTTGAACAAATGCATACTTTCACTGCTAATGTCTACAGCAAACTCGATGCTTTTATCTCTTACGAACCTTGCTAAACCATAACCTCAACAATATGCTCTTTTACGCCTTTGTGAACAGCTATGCCCAGTAGTTTGTTGGCTTTACACATACAAGTATTCATATTTGGTGAATGAACAGAAGAATACCCCCAGCAGAAGTTGGGGTAAAACTGACTTAAGTATTTTTTTAATATTGGATGTTAACCAAAATTTCAATAGAAAAGTATTATTTCACAGTTTACTATTCAAAATCAGAGGGAGAGCAAAATTTTAAGAGGAAACAGAGAAGAAAAAAAAGGCCTCAGATTTTTTATCTGATGGAATCAAATCTATTTTGAAGCCGTCTTTAAAATATTGTTTCTCTACCATTAAGAAGTCACGCAGAAATCATGTACCATTGATAGAAAGAACCAAGGAGAACATGTCATCACTTCTGTGATATTCTCATCAAAAATGCACAACCTTAATCTAATTACAAGAAAGCATGAGACAGGCCCAAATTGAAGGCCATGCTATCAAATAACTGACCAGTACTCTTTAAAAATGTCAGCTGAAAAGGTGATGGGCCATAAAAGTTAAGGCTGTCACCATGAAATAAAAGAGGAGAAATGAGATTGCTGGGCACAAAAGAATGGAAAAAGTCTGGAACTCAAACAGCTGGGAACGTAGTAAGTAGGAGATAAATTAGAATACTGAAGAGCACGGTCAGGGGAGCCCAAGGTAGAGGGAGGGCACGAACCTGCAGGGGAAGCCATCAGCACGGGACAGAAGCAGAGCAGAGACAAGGGGGACGTTAACAGGAGGTGTGACTGGCCAAGTGCACGAGGAAGGGCCAGGAGGCAGGCCATCTAGAAACACTCCCACGTGGGAGGGCCAGGAGAGAGGAGGCTGCAAATCTTACCCGAGTTTACTCTCAACATGGGTTAGGTCATGTCTGCTGATAAAGACGCTTCATAAAGATAGTAGCACAATGTTTCTAATTAAGATTCTAAAGTAAATTTCTCAAGAGAAATCTGTGCTCTACAGGAAATCTTAAAATATAAATAACAGTACTAAAAGACCAATAAAGAAACTCACTCTTTTCTGTTTATTGTGTGACCCATCCTCTTTGTTTTCTGGCTCCCCGCCAGACAGCAGGTCTCCTCCAAGGCTGGTAAAAACCTTGTCTAGTTGCTGAAATAGAAAAAAGTCAATCATGGTAACAGATTTCAATAAAAATGTCCTATTTGCTGATTAAAGATTAAGAGCCCCACAAGGGAAGTGCATTGTCAAGCACTTTCTATAAAAATTATCTTCTTACCTGATTCCCAACATTGGTAACTTTTGTCTCCTCAGAAGCATTCATTGAATTTCCTATGTCCAAAGATCTGGAAGAGAGTTGAATTATGACAAAACAATAAAAAGAAATGCAGATTTTTAAGTACTCAAACTAAAAACTGTTTATCCACATGGAATTTATTAGAACCCAAATAAATGTGACTTCATTGTTTGGGGAGAGTCATAATCTTTTCCATTATTTTTTATTTGCTCAAAAAATAATGTGTATCTAAGCCAGTGGTTCTCAACCTGGGGGTTGCGACACTGAATTAAAGGGCTGCTGCATTAGGAAAGTTGAGAACCACTGATCTAAGTCCTTTTTTAAAACTCAACATTTGGAATTTAATGATGAATTTACTCAAGGTATCATAAGACCAGAAAGCATAGCTCTCAGCTCCAAAGGCTTCACATCTCACTGAGAGAATAATAGGGGAAACTTAAGGTGATTAAACTCAGAATCTGCGATAGTAACAACAAATGCTGTAAATCACAGAGATGTGGGCCAGATTTCAGTCTTGAGAAACAGGTAGGACTTAGACGGAAAGAAGAAAAAGGGAAGCTTCACTTCCTTACTCCACCGTAAGTACTAGATATTAAAATGTGTCTACGTATGAAAATTATTTTTCAGAGTTCCTATGTTATTATAGACAATCCATTAAACATCATAGATGGTGCAGCGCCTGTGGCTCTAAAGGGTAGGGCGCTGGCTCCATATGCCGGAGGTGGTGGGTTCAAACCCAGCCCCAGCCAAAAAAAAATAAACATCACACATGTATACACCACAGAATACTCAGAGCACACAGGGCTGTTCTGCCTATTTCTACACCATGTGAGTTTACTTTCATTGCAAGTCTCCATCTTACACTAGGACAAAAGATGAAGAGTTGGTCTTTGGAGACGCTGCTCATGATTAATGTCAACTTTACGGATTTTCAGATGCCTTTTGGTTCAAGATTAAATTTTAATGGGTATCCCAAATTCATACGCTTTGCTCTGTAGCAAAGAATATAGTAGAGCTTTGATTTTAATAAACTGGCATGTTCCAGTGAACAATTTCCTTCTTTGCCTTCTTATTTGAGTATATGAATGAACATGGTAGTTTTAAGATACACACAAAATGTAAAATCCTCACAGACATAAACCAATGAAGCCCTCCCCCAGCTACACTGATAAGCTGAGCAAGTTGAAATGTGCACAGGTGAATCAGAAAGGACGCTGTGGACTGTGTCTCTGGGAAGTGAAATAATGGACCACAACACTGTCTCAAAACTTTCTGCAGCGACCTTGTTCTGCAAATAACTTAGCAAATCTTCTCTACAAGTAAGGAGGTGAATGCTGTGAATGTTCACTACTCATGAAATGAATGCTCTATAAACGTTTCTACAGTTAGATGAAAGAGAAAGGAAAAAAATGGAACACTCGGAATTGATAAATTTGAAAAATATTTATCAGTGGTGCTCCTGGTGTTCAGCAGCCTGAGTTCACAATGCCAGAGGCGAATGCAGACAAAAGATTTTGCAGAGAAAATGCTAAGATTCTCTCTTTGTATTCAGAAACCACATTAGATTTTCAAATACATTTTAATTCACTCAACTTATTAATATGCTGGAAAAAGTTAAAATGTTTTACATTTGATCAAATGAAAATCTAGCTATTTTTCTACTCCACGTTCCAGAAAATCAGTCACAAGACAACTTTAATCTCACTCCTGCCCATGTGCGATTCATTTGCAACCTACTTACTTTTGCTGTTCTTGCATTATATGAAGTTGCTCCAGTTTAGTCTTATGTTCAGATTCCAATCTATTAAGCATCTCTTTTATGACGGAAATGAAAGAATTGAACTGGTATAATAAGAAATTGATATGGTAATAATGTTTCAAGTCAGCAGCAAATGTAATCAATTCAGATAATTCAATGAGTTAATCGTAATATTCTCCATTTTTACCCGTAGAATAGGATCCACTCATAGCATTGATGTCCAACAATAATACTTTAAAATTCAGCAACCATAGCAAGCTTTTAGAATATCTTTGTTCAGTGGTGATATGATAGTTGATGAGGCTTTTTAAGTTCCAGAAAATATGTCTTAATGAGTTTGAGATACTAAGTTGTCTAACAGACATTATTCAGAGGTCTTATATAAGTTCATCTCCAGTAGTTACATATTAGTCTTCCTAGGACAACCCAAAATTATCTGACACCATCTGAATTTGTGCCTACCTAGAAACAATATATTTAATAACACATAGAAAATTCCTGTTTATTCAGGCTTCAATGATATGTTTGGCTAAAATAAACCTTGTTTTCTGAAAAATTAATAGAAATATTAAAGATACATAATCCACCTTTCAAATAATTAACATATATTATGTATATCTAATACTGTGTCTTAACATAGTTTAAGCTTTGGTTAAGCTTTAATTGCTGATAATTTTCTATTGTACTTCCAGATCATAATAAGCAATTTATTTGAATAATGCCACACATTACAGGAAGAATCTAAACCTTGCTTTCCTTCCCTTCCTGAATCTTGTAACTACATCTCTGTGCTTATACATATACTATTTTGTTAATCCTCAAACTCTTCAAAGTAGATTTACAAAGATTTCTATGATTAGGCTTTTAAAAACATTTTATTAAAGCATAATGTTCTAGCAGAAAAGTAAACATGTAAGTGTGCGGCTCAGAGACTTCACAAACAGAACACATCCAATGTAACAAGGAGCCAGACAAAGAGAGAGAACATCATCGGGACCCCAGGACGTCCTCGTGCCCCTTCCAGTCATTTCCCACCCGACACCCACAGGGAAACACTCCTCTGACTTGTAGTGGCATAGTTTGGACTGTTCTTACACCTTACACAAATGGAATCCCTTCGTACATCCTCTTCTACGTCTGGCTTGTCGCTCCACATGATGTTTGTGAGACTCCCCCACATTGCTACACTTAGTTTGTGCAGAGAAGAGTTAGCACAGGAAGCCTGAACTACACCCTTAGAAAGGCCTGCTTGTGGCTTGGCACCTGTGGCTCAAGCAGCTAACGCACCAGCCACATACACCTGAGCTGGTGGGTTCAAATCCAGCCTGGGCCCGCCAAACAACAAAGATGGCTGCAACCAAAAAATAGTTGGATGTTGTGGCAGGCGCCTGTAGTCCCAGCTACTTGGGAGCTGGAGGCAGGAGAATTGCTTGAGCCCAGGAATTGGAGGTTGCTGTGA
>NW_003852402.1:20416465-20422455 GCF_000181295.1 Otolemur garnettii
GTCCAGGAGCTCAGATTTCAGGAAGGCTCGCATTATTGACCGTTGTTGGTGGTTCACTATGCCTTAACTGTTTGTACAAAGAGTATGTTCCGTAAATACCTGCTTTCCTTCCGGGAGTCTGGAATTTGAGTACATGCCAGGCAGAAAGTGCTGGTTGATCAATAAAAACTCTGGGTGCTGAGTCTAAGGAGTCTCCCTGGTTGGCCGCGTTTCACACATCCCTCCACAACTCATTCCGGGGGACTTGCACTGGTGTTCTGTGTGATTCTCCTGAGAGAAGACTCTGGAAGCTGTACCTGGCTCCCCTGGACTTTGCCCCATGGACCCTCTTCCCTTTCCTGATTTTGCTTTATATCCTTTCACCACAACAAAGCGCAGCCTACACACAACCACGTGCTGAGTCCTGTGAGTCCTCCTACCAAACCAGCCAGTCTAGGGGAATCTTAGGAACCCCCTCAAGCCTAAGTGATATTCAGTGGATTGCTGCACAGCATTTGCTGATTTTTAATTACAGGTTGAAAATAGATTTTCTAAGTTACTAATCTTTTTCACTTAATGTATACTTAAATCATCTTAAATCAGAAGTGATAGAGAGGGCAGTCTTGAACTAGAAACCTTGACCATGATATAAACAGGAAAACAGACCACATCTATACCAAACTTCTACAAAATACCAAAAGATATGAATCAAAATATTTATTTAAAAAAAAAAACAACTACAGGGTCTCCTGCTTCACCCAGGCTGGAGTATAGTGGTCGGATGACAGCTCACTTCAACTTCAACTTCCTGGGCTGCAGGGATCCTCCCATTGCAGCCTACCCATTAGCTGGACTACAAGGTGCATGCTACCATGATCAGCTAATTGTTTTTTCTTATTTTTTATAGACATGGGGCATTGCTATGTTGCCCACTCTGCTCTCAAATTCCTGCAAGCAATCTTCCTGCCTTGGCCTCCCAAAGTGCTGAGATTACAGGGGTGAGCCACCATGCCTTGCCTCAAAATACTTTTGTTGATAAAGATGGGCCCTAAAAACAGTATCACAAAGCTAAAGAAAACTAACATAACTTTTCAAACAAAATTATATATCCTAAAATAAGCAACTGGAAATATATATATATATTTTTTATTGAATGGTAACTATGTACATTAATGCACTTCTGCAACTGGAAATATTTAAAAATACTCTTAATCAGAGATAAGAGAACAGAAATGATAAGAGAGTTTTAGGTATATTATACTACTCTTCTCCAATATTCAGTTCCCCTTTTTGCCAACCTAACCCCAACACTGTCATCTAAGATATGAAGAAACCATCAAGCCAAAAATTGAAATCTGGGGACAAACTTTCAGAGGCTTACCCTACTACTTCAAACAAAACGTTAGATTGGATTACAAATTTCTCCACCCTCAAACTGTGCTCACTCAGCACTCTCCCCGTTGCTAAAAACTCTTAACTTCCCCCTTCTGCACCCTTCACTGCTGTTAACTTACCTTCAGTCCTTAATGCTCTCTCTTGCCTATCAATCGCTGACACTCTCAGTTAAACAATAACCCTTCTCTGTCTTTTCTGTTACATTTCATTAAACACCAGTTCTACAGTGTACAAAAATGGCTTGGCATACCTCAAGTTTTCTCCCAATTCAACAGGTATTTTTTTCCCCAGCATTTCACTGAGTGCTGGGGCTAAAATGAACAATAAGCTATAATAACTAGCCTTTGAGGAGTTTATAGTCTTTAGAAAGAGTCACACACACAAGTGCATAGCTGTGATAACCACAGTGAAAGAAGTGTGCAGAGACACAATTCTATAATAATCTTCAAATGTTTAATCTTAAACGTTCATATACTTACCTATTCTAGTCTCAGTTTGTCTTTCTCCCACCATTCCCCTACCGTACTATACACATCGCCCCAACTGAACCGGCAGATGGACTCTTATAACGGTTTCCTACTGTTTCCTCTCCTGCTATTCACGCCCTTCTATAAGCCCCTCTGAGTATGGGTGGGGCCTGTGACTTGCTTCTAAGCAACAGAATATGGTAAAGGTAACAGGATATCACGCCTTGACCACATTACGAGGGACTCTAACTTCAGTCTTGCCAGTAGTCTGTTTCTTGGTGGCTCTGATGACAGTCACACTCAGCTAATAGACAACCAGGAACTGAGGCCTTCAGTCCAACAGCCCACAAGGAAGCGAATCCCACCATCAATCAAGGGGGCGAACTGAGAGGCAGATAATCCCCGAGCTGAGCCTCAGATGAGGCCCTAGTTCTGGACGGCAGCTCTGTGAGAAACCCTGAGCAGAGCAGCCACAGAGCCACATCCTGGCTGGGCCGACCCACAGTGCCTATGCGGTGATCAAGGCGTGTTGCTCTAATTCACTAAGTTCACGCTGACTTATTACGTGGCAGTAAATAACAAATGCACTCCCAGAACACGTTCCGTGGCTCTGTTCTTTATGTCAACTTCCCAGCCCCAAATCCTACACATTTTCAACATCCTGCTCATTTATTTTCTCCCCCAGGTCTTCAATGTCTATTCCTCCACCCCACAAACTTTCTTCATTTAACTCTGCGGCATATTGTTCCTTGTTTTAGCAAACTTTATATGTAATATATTTACATATTTAAGGCCAAGAAAACTAAGTAAATTGAAAAATAAGTTAAGAAACTGAATAAAACACAAAACTATTCTTACCTGGTTAAGATTCAGATTGTTTTCAATACTCAGGGGGATGAGATGAGGCAATACTTTTCCAGCCAGCTGCTCTTTGGTGATCCCCAACTTCTTATGAGTGAAAGTACATTTATAAATACCTGATAGAAAAGAACGTGACACATTTTATAAGTTAACACCATAAATTAACTGAAATCATGAAAACAGTCTATCAGTAAGGTTACAGAATGCCCCCTCTCCTGAATCTAAATGCATAGTTCAGAAATCACAAACTTCAGGCCCCCATTTCCAAGCGTGTAAGGATACCTACAGTGAAAGTGCTAAGTCCTGCATCTTTATTCCCGTCTTCAGCACATCCAACTCAACAAACACGTCTGAAACCTAATTCAACCTCATGTAATCCTCCATTAATTGTCTCACCTATGGACTCAGCCTTGCAGACCCCTCTACTCCTACCGCACAAAGCCTTCCTTTAGTAAAACAAACACATTTCCCCCTCATTCTCTGACTGCCCCTGTGCGCTGTTTTTTATATTACCCTGAGCTTTAGAATACACCATCTCTTATTATGCTGTGAATACACACCTGGCTTATATACCCAAAGAACACCTTTACTAAGCATCTACTAGTGTTCATTTGCTGGGTACTATGCTCGTTACTTTCCCTTTATTTGTTTCACTGAATTCTCACAAGGGTCCTCATAGTGTTATCTATATCCTCGTTTGATAACTAAACTTTTCAAAGTCATCCCAGAAACCAAAGAGCTAAAATTAGAGCCAGGACTTTTTGTATTATAACAAAGTTCTGCTTCTGAAGACAAACTTCTTTGAGTATAAAACATTCCTACCATATCCTAATAGTTCTGTGTCTATAGTGGTCCATCCCCACTAAATATTGGTTAGCCATTCTTACAAATATTTACTGAAAGCTTCCTACGGGCCAGGAACTATACAGGTGTTAAGAAAATACAGATAAGTGATATAACTTTTCCTTAAAAACCACAAATGTAGTAACAAATGAACTTTTTAATGGTTTTCTCATTCAACAGCTATGCCTGGTATGGCAATCCCTTGGCATTTCCAGATTGGACTTTTATAACTTTAATTATATACAAATAATTGCAGACTCTTGACAATAATTTGTAAGAACAAAACGAGCTATGATGCTGTTAAGCTTCCTCAGTGAGTAACTCAGCAATAAAGTATACTAGTTAAGACTTACACATATTACGAAACTGGCTCTGCCACTTATCAGCTGCAGGATCTTTAATCATTTACTTTACCCCTCTGAGCCTGTTTCCCAGTTGTAAAATAGAAATAATAGGCCCCCTCCATCTCACTGGATTTCTGGGAGAAGAAAATAGGACAATGCAGAGAAAATACTTTGCCTCTTACACAGTGAGTACCACATAAACGTCAGGTACTACTACTAAGAACAGCATCAGCATTTCAAGTAGCTCTGTTTGGCTCTCTTTACTTTGTACTCTTTTATGGGGAAAACCATACGCTATCATGAAATCTCGGAAGCGAGGGTTCCCAAACATCTTAGTCCTTTGTACATGTGAAGGTTCTATTACTTTTGCTAAAATTAACACAAAGAGAAAAGTTCTATGATGGCATTTATTCCAACATTCCTCAATTACTGAATGCTATATACACGAAAGGAGAGTACAATGGTTTTATAGACTGGGAAATTTATTTGCATGACTGTAAAACGATAAAGTAGCATCAAATGACATTAAGTTTTTAGCTACCTAAAATTCCCATGAGGACTGCGGGTTCCTTGGATGGAATCTGTTGTAAGAAGGGTAGGATATCATCGAGTACAAACCACTTATCCAAGTATTCCAAGATCTTTCCTAAGCATACTAATGAATTTACACGGACCTGTTAAAAGAGGTAAATTGCATTAGTCATTTATAGTCTTTGACATTAGAACAAAATACTTAAGTGTACATTTAACCTTCATAGAGACATATATGTTAAAATCTCAAGAATAAAAGTAGGTTTAGAAGCTCTGATCCTTTCTCAATACAGACCGTGTATTTTCTAATATGCTTGACTTGTTTCAGAAGAGAGTTTGTGATTGCTTTATCAGGTCACTCGTCAGCTAAAGATGAGAAGTAGCTTCACTTTTGCAATATTCTAAATAAAAGGATTAAGACTGAGAAGCTTTTACCATGTATGTGTTGATGAAGAACATTCCTTTGGGGATATTTGACCTATAAGAGGGGACTGCATTTCCCCCACAAAGTAACCCATTTCACCTGGATTCTAGTATTTTACTCCAGCTTGGGTTCACTTCATTCTTAAACTAAATATTTTAACAACTTATGAAGAGAATTTGTTTTCTCTTTCTATATACACCTTTCATACAATTACTAACACCTGATGTTTAGAATCTCTTACTGAAATTCTATATTCACTTGACTGTTTCGATAAGTATGTCGTACCCTACTTTTCAGCTGTTAATTCTTAATTTAGAAAACCTTTAAGTCAGGATCATAATATCAATAAAACTCCAGCTTTAAAAAAAATAAACTAAGAAAAGCAGAAAATAATTTGGTTGGTTAAACAAGCATCATATTTCTTCAGGAGAAATTTTCCATTTCTAAAAAACAATAGTTTTCTTAAATTCAAACACAAAAGATATCTGAAGGCTTAACTTGTACTCAGAATCAGTTTCATAAAAGGAACTGCTAGATTCTACTGGGATGCATATGTTTTTGAGAGAAACTGAAAATGCCAGTTTAATTTTATTTGCTTTTATGATACACAAAATATCAGTCATGTAAGTCAGGAATAAATAGGGCTCTTGAAGCATTTTACCTAACCATGCAGGATTTTTTTTTTTTTTTTTTACTTTTCAGAGAATAGTATTAAGATACAATTCTAACTCATGATTCAGGAATTTCCTAGTTAGAATTTTTAAACCTTAGAGAGATAGGTCTATGACTGCAGTTCAGGAATTCATTCATGCCACTCTGAGAGGTGGCATGAGCACTAAAAATGTTATACAAAATGCACGTAAAAGGTGACACATAATATATAAACCCATTCCAGAGTTACTGTTCTAAATACATTCCTTACGACTCTATAAGTAACATGTCTTCAAGGGCCAGTTGGTATCTTTTAAAAGAGATATAAACATCACCAAGCATTAATGCCGATCTTTTTTTTTTTTTTTTGAGATAGAGACTCAAGCTACTGTCCTAGGTAGAGTGCCATGGCGTCATAGCTCACAGCAACCTCCAATGTCCTAGGTAGAGTGCCATGGCATCATAGCTCACAGCAACCTCCAATGTCCTAGGTTG
>NW_003852402.1:20422667-20441893 GCF_000181295.1 Otolemur garnettii
GAGTGCCATGGCGTCATAGCTCACAGCAACCTCCAATGTCCTAGGTAGAGTGCCATGGTATCATGACTCACAGCAACCTCCAACTCTTGGGTTCAAGCGATCCTCTTGCCTCAGTTTTTTCTATTTTTAGTAGAGATAGGATCTTGCATTTTGCTCAGGCTGGTCTCAAACCCATGAACTCAAGCTATTCATCCACCTCAGCCTCCCAGAGGGCTAGGATTACAGGCGTGAGCCACCTCACCTGGCCTTAATGCAGATCATTAAATGTCACTTCCCACTTCTGTACATCCCTGCATACACACCCAGAAGTAAACTAGTACATACACTTTGAGAAGATATGTGTTAAAATGAATTTATGATAACACAAAATAAGACACCAAATCTTTTAAAAGGAATTTGAAAGCTGAACTTCAAGCTGTATAATATCATTACCTATTTTGAAAATTCAATCATTAAATGAGAGAATTTCAGAGAAAATTTTAAATCCCTTTAATGATGACAAGGAGAAAGACTCGGAGAGGTACGGTGACTCCTCAGGGCCACAGAGGTAGTTAGTAACAAAGTCAGAATAAGAACTCAAGGTTCCTGACTCTGTGTCATACTTGCTCATTTTCAGTAATAGTGATTTTTTTTCCAACTCTGGTGCTACATTTCCCATCTCAGAGCCTCTTCCACCAAAAAACATGAATTAAAATGGATTAGATGGGTTAAGGTGAAATTGTGTCATTTATATTGTTTTTGTCTATACTCTATTAAGCTACTAATGTTTATTTCTATTTAAATTAACATTCTAGCAGATAAAGATGGATAGGATCTCCAAAGAGACTTAAAAAACTGCTTAACAAAATCCAAATTTAATAAAATGCCCATTAAACATAAGGAAAAGGAGGGACATTTCTCCCTCTTTTATAATGCTGCTATTTGAAGAGAATATTTAACATTACTTCTATAATGAAATACCAGTATGATAAATTATTAGACTTAGTATGAAATAAAAGACTGAGGACATTTAAGGCTTTCAATATGAAATAATAAAAACAATATTATTTATTCTACCTTCTTTGATTAACAAGTGACTTAGTGTTACAATTTTTTAATTTTGTATTCAAAGGAGGCAACTACCCTTGTTACATATTTTTAGTTCAACTGTTTCTTCCACTGGTATTTATATTTACTTATTGTTTTATTGTACCCTTAACCTCGCTTGAAAGTGGCTAATAAGGAACTTATACTAAAAATAAAGACAATTTAGGCTCAGCGCCCATAGCACAGTGGTAACGGTGCCAGCCACATACACCGAGGTTGGTGGGTTCGAACCCAGCCTGGGCCAGCTGAAATGACAATTACAACTGCAGCAAAAAAACAGCCAGGCATTGTGGCCAGTGCCTGTAGTCCCAGCTACTTGGGAGGCTGAGGCAAGACAATCACTTAAGCCCAAGAGTTTGAGGTTGCTGTGAGCTGCAACACCACAACAGTCTACCGACGGTGACATAGTGAGACTCTGCCTCAAAATAAATAAATAAATAAAGGCAATTTATAAAAAGAAGCAACTCAGAAAGTTTTTAGGTTTATATAGAAAGTTAAACTCTAATGATTATTTCAAAACTAACAATAAAATATAATTAAAGCAGAAAAGGATCAAGAAAAGAATCACTCAAGTTTTCTACTGATACACTCCAAGTTAGGGGTTGGGGAGTTAAAAGTTAGGGATGTAATACTATAAATTATGTATCAGAGAAAACCAGAGCCAGCCAAAATGAAATACACAAATAATCTATAAAAAGGTGACTAAACAATAAGGAAATGATTTAAACCACTGGCATTTGAAAGAAAAACAAAAATTAACATGCCATTACTTACAGCAAGGGAAGACGTTTGTAGACAGGCATTTTTAATTCTCGGTATCAAAGCATTTTTCATGGACGGGTAGTCTATAAGATTTGCAAAGGTTGGAATGATGTTTAGACAGAGCTCCTATTAAGAAAATGAATCGGATCAATCTTAGGGAAAGACTCCCCATCCTTTCTCTCACATATTAAAAAAACTTTGCATTTATGCTGCTAAACTGTCACATGGTATTTGGTCCTTTCAACAACTCTTTGAAAAATGAACAGTTATAATCATTTTCCAGTTTTAGAGATGAGGAGAAAGGTTCAGAAGTCCTGACTCAAAGTCATATGCAAGCCTAACAATTAGTTTACAGTGTCATAACTCCCTAGCCTCATTCCTAATTTCTTTCCCTTTTTTAAATAGGAACACGCAGGTTTTGCTATCTTTCACAATGTATGATGTTGTAAGCAGCTGGCAACGCCTTAACCCTATGCATGCTGCCAGGCCTGAGGGCCTCTGCCGTCCTGGTCAAGGGGAGTGCTAACCTTCTCTCCTTTCATACAACTCCACAATGTATGAAGTTATGTACAAAATTCCTCTTAAGGTATTTCTTAGCTCTTACATATATCTATGAAATGGTATATAATAGAAGAACTTTTTAAAAAAAGATTTAAAAAATTATTTAATACAACTGAAGAGAAAATACAATAGGACAGTATTATATAATCCCAATTTTTATATGTTCTTTAGTCTTCTTCCCTAAGCCTGAGATAGACATTTGTGTATGTATATATACATGCATCTGGCTCCAGGCTTAGGGGAAAAAAAGACAAGGACCTATCCAGATGTTAACTGTGACCATCTCTGAGAGAGGATTTTCATTTTCTTTATACTATATTTTTAAGTACTTCCAATTCTGAAACTTAAAACAAGCATAACTCATAAAAACAGGAGAAAGGTTTTTAAAACATTCTTATTCACGAATATGTTGAACTATAAATGATATTAGCTGAGAACTCTGAATGGGGTAATGGAGGGAAAGGGCAGGATGATTGGGGGTTGGGAATTAAATGAGAAAAGGAAAATCAGAAGAAATTTCTGATTTGCTTTAAGAATCAAAATCATCATTAAAGAAAAATACACAGTTGTACCTGGATCTGAATAGAAGGAGCTTCTAGTGCTCTGTAAACCATCGGTAGGACACTGTTCTTTATCTCATCAGGAGGGGTTTTGGTTAGTAGCAAATCCATTTTTTGTAGGAAAATTAACAAAATCTGTTTTTTAAAAAAGGAAACGATGTATTAAAATCGAGAATCTTTAAGATATCCTATGTATGCCAAAATTTAAAGTTTCTTCAGAAGAATAAATGATGTATTTTGACACTCACCATGTTGCTAGCCTGAAGGCATGGAAGACAAAAACATACAAATCAAGTCTCCCATATTTCTAGAGGCACGATATTTAACATCTGCTTTCAATTTAAACATTTAAGTACTCATTTCCTAACCCTCACTTATCTGCAGTAATACATCATTCTCCCTCAAATACCAACTTTCTGGAAAGCAATAAATAAATAAATAAAAGACTGAGGGCATCAAAATAAAAATGTCCCAAAGAAGTAAATGCCATCACTTGGCTTCTATGAAGTTCGGGAAAATAAGAGAAAGTACAGAAATGAGAAGGAAAAATTCTAGAAAGAAATATTCATAATCATCCTGGTCATTCTTTTTGAACCTATCTGCCTCTAAATACTTAAAATTGTAAGGAACACACTGCTCCTTTTTGCACAATAATTAGCTTTGCCAAGGCCTATAGTCCCAGCTACTGGAGAGGCTGAGGTTGGGAGGATCACTTAAGCTCCCAGGTAAGCTCTCACTTGTAAAAATTCAAGTCCACCCTGGGCAATACAGCAGGACCTTTTCTTTTAAAAAAGAAAAGAAGGAGGCCGGTGCCTGTGGCTCAGTGAGTAGGGCGCTGGCCCCATATACCCAGGGTGGTGGGCTTGAACCCACCGTGGCCAAACTGCAACAAAAAATAGCTGAGCGATGTGGTGGGTGCCTGTAGTCCCAGCTACTCGGGAGGCTGAGGCAAGAGAATCACCTAAGCTCAGGAGTTGGAAGTTGCTGTGAGCTGTGATGCTGCAGCACTCTACTGAGGGCCACAAAGTAAGACTCTGTCTCTAAAAAAGAAAAAGAAAAAAAGAAGGAGGAAAAAGAGGAGAGGAGGGCTGGGGAGGGAGGGGAAGAGAAAGAGGAGATAAGATAAAAATTTTAGAAGAAATTTTTAATGGGATAAACTAAGTAAAAAGAAGATCAAAGAATGGAGACAAATAAAAATTCAGATTATAGGTTTCTTAGGATACCATCTTGACTGATGTATGCATCACTCAGGGAACATGTGGCTCCATCAACTTTCCCTCCTTACACCTTGAACTTTTGGGAGGAACTCTGCTTGAAAGCCTACATTTGTCTCACTTGCTCCTTCCCAAGTACATAGATACTCTTGCCTTACTGCCAGAGACTTCCTTTTGCTCTCATTTCTTCAAGGGAAGAACTACAAAAAGTCACAAAACCATTAAATTAGATAATTAATGGTTTAATAATATGGTATTGCCCTACAGTGGCAGAAACATGTAATAATATTTATTGTATGCCAGAAAATTTCATTTACTCTCAACAACCCCTTTCATTTTAGAAAGAAAAAGTAAAGGTTATGATCGTAAAGACTTCTCCAAATTATAGTCCTAGTGAGGAGATAAGTCCAGCTGCAAACAGGTATGTGACCTCACTAGTCTTAAATCTTAGACTATCTTCAATCTGGCAAATAAATATTATAATAGAATCTACATCACAGACTGATGCCTTTTATCATTTATAATATATGTACACATTATTTCCATAGGGCTGTAAGCATTTTCCTCTTCAAGTCACAGTATTTATTAGCAATAAAATAAAGAGAAACAACTGGTACCAATCATCTACAAATTAAAGACCCAACAACAAAACAAAAACACGTAAGAGTGTAGTAGAAAAATAAGTCTTTCCCAAACCTGTAACTTTCAACAAATTCAGTGTGAACAGTATAACACATGCCAATGTCACTGCAACTTATTTCCCAAGACAGTAACTCATGGAAAGCCATAGGCATTCACCTGCAAAGCTTTTTTTTTTTTTTAATTTAAGAGGCAGAGTCTCAAAATGTTGTTCTGATGACTAGTCTTAAACTCCCAGCCACAAGCAATCCTCCTGCCTCTGCTGGGATTTTAAGTGTGAGCCACCTTGTTGGACTGTAAAGCTCAATTAGAATTTAAGAAAGGTTCACTTCAAACACATGCAAAATAGACCTCTGACTCATGGAAAAGAAAGTCTCACATACTTACCATAAGTTTTGCAAAGTCATATATTCATTCTTTCTGTTTTCAGCGATAAGTAGCATCATGAGTAACAGTACATACAGATCCAAAAATACCTTACGACATACCTGGATTGGCTCCTGCTGTTTAAATACAGGGCCAAGTTCAGGTAGGATTAATTTGACATACTCTTCTTTGGTGCATTCCTCAGCAATCAGTAGAACATTGGGCAAAACAAAAGGTACCATGTCAGGGTTTACAAATTCTGAAGTCAAACAAGGCAAAATCCTTTGCACGATGACACGCTGAAAGGCAAAAATGTTTTTATAAAACTAAAATTTGTTTCTTTAGTATTAAGTCTTTAAAAATCCAAACCCTTTAGGTAAAGGAATCATATAATTTATGGTTGAAATTGGTTCACTTTTGAGAATAAAATAGGATGCTACTGCCAATGATGCCAGGAAAAACAGCATAAATTAGGAAGGTCACAGTAAAGGGGACACACAGTCATCCCGCTGGTGAGGAACCCTTCCCTAACTAGCCTTCAGTGGTGTGGTTGTTTTTCATTTTAACTTCGTCATTACTTAGGCTTCATCCCACAAAACTTCAACACTATCCCGCACTGTCAGTTGTTGTTTCACACATGTTGACTCCACCTACACTGACTCTCAGGGCTTCGAGAGCAGGGGCAATATTTCAGGCTTCCTCTTTTACTCTTCAAAGAACCTAAGTGAAGGGCTAGAAAAATAGCAGGTAACCAATGATTACCTCAAAGAATTTAACATTAAGACTCCCAAAAGTCACAGATAAAGAAAAGGTCCTAAGGGAAGGCAAGAAAAAAAACCTGCATACAACAAATACTACGGAAAGGAGCTCCAATAGGTCGGGCAACAAAGTTTTCGGTGAAAACTTCATAATCCAGGAAGAGAGGGGGATCACATACTCAAAGTGCTGAAGGAAAAAACCTTAACCCTAGAATATTATATTCTGCAAGAATACCCTTCAAACATGAAGGAGAAATAAAGACTTTCCCGGACAAACAAAAGGGAAGAGATTTCATCAATACCAGACCTGTCCCCTAAGAAATGCTAAAAGGAGTTCTTCAATCTAAAGGAATATTCACAACAATAAATCATGTAAAGGTACAGAAGTCACTGGTAACAGTAAGATACAAACACAGAACACTCTATGGCTGGGACCGTTCACATCTTGAATAGGAAGACTAAAAGACAAACATCAAAAATAACTATAACTTACTGAGAGACAGATAATATCTATTCTGTTGGGAACAACAAAAAGTTAAAAGATGAGGGGAGAAGGTGGAGTTCAAGGGCAGAATTTCTGTTAGACTTCTCTGTACTTGTTTGTTTGTAAGCAAATCATCAAATGTTTACACATGATCTTAGCCAAAAGGCCAACAAGGGAAGTCCTATGTTTAAAATAATTAGTTATAAAATATTTTTAAGCCTCATATAATCTCAAATCAAAAGACCTACAATAGATACAAAAGAAAAAAAGCAAAGAGTAAAACAGATTACTAGAGAAATTCACTTTCAACAGAAGAAGACAAGAAGGAGGTAAGAAAGAAAGAAAGAGAAGACCATAAAACCACCGGAAATCAACCAACAACATGGCAGTAGTAAGTCCTAACTCATTGGTAACAACACTGAATATGAATGGACTAACTCTCCAATCAAAAACCAGAGCAGATGAATGTCTAAAATACAAAAGCCAACCATATTGTCTGTGAGAAACCCACTTCACCTATAAAGACACAGATAAACTGAAAATAAAGAGACAGAAAAAGATATTCCATGCAAATGGAAATCATACAAGAGGAGTAGCTATACTTCTATCACATAAAATAGATTTCAAGACAAAAACTGCACAAAGAGACCCAGTAGGTTATTACATCATAATAAAGGGATCAATTAAGCAAGAGGATAGAACTATTCTAAATATATACGCACCCAACACTGGACCATCCAGATATATAAAGCAAATTTTATGGCAAAATTTATCCCTCTCTTTATAGCTAGAGACAGACCCCCGCCCAATACCATAATCATTGTAGACTTCTACACTCCACTTTCAGAACAGTAGAGATTATCCAGACAGAAATCAACAAAGAAACAGTGGATTTAATCTGCACTATAGACCTAATGAATCTAATAGATATTTACAGAATGTTTCATCCAACACCTACAAAACACATCTTCTCCTCAGCTCACGGATCAATATCAGGCCACAAAACAAGTCTTTAAAAAAATTCAAAAAATGTAAATCACACCAAATATTTTCTCTAATCACAATGGAATAAAACTAGAAACCAACAACAAGAGGAACACTGGAAAATACACAAACGCCTGGAAATCAAACAATAAGAGGTCAGACAATTAAGTTCCCAAACTCATCCTAGAAAAAGTGCTATAGTCCTCACCGCTGAGTACCACTACAGCCACCTTCGAAGTACTCCCCCTGGGAAGCTGTGCACTGACACCAGAGCTAGGGCACCTTTCAAAGCACTCTTTGTATCCAAGGAGGGTAATTCGGTATATCAAAAGGTTTCTGAACAATCATGTTTTTGCAGCACTATTCACAACAGCCAAGATATGGAATCAACCTCAATGTCCATCAACAGATGGACACAGAGTATAGAAATAGTGATCCAGATATACAGTGGGATATTACATAGTCACAAAAGAAGAATGAAATCCCGGCATTTGCAACAACATGGATGGAACTGGAGAACATTATGTTAAGTGAAATAAGCCAAGCAGAGAAAGACAAATCCCACATGTTCCTCGCTCTTACGTGGGAGCTAAAAATTAAAAACAACTGATCTCATGGAGACAGAGAACAGAATGACGGTTACCAGAGGTTGGGAAGGGGAGGATAAATTGGGCACAAAAACATAGATAGTTAAATAGAATGCATAATGTGTGACAGCACAACAAAGTAACTGTAATCAACAATAAGCTAGGTTATACTTTAACCAAATGAGTAGAACTGGAATGTTCCTAACACAAAGAAATGACAATTGCCTGACGTGATGCATGCCCTAATTACCCAAAATATGATTTAATTAATTCATTAACTCTATGCCTATATCAAAATATCACACGTGTGCCCTATAAAGATGTACAACTATTTTGTGTCCATGGTAATAATTATAGAAAAAAGAAACTGATCAACAACAAACCTTGGGCAGTTTTGGTAGAACCTTTGGCAGTCCTTTGAAAAACTGTGATTTCTGAAGGTTATCTCTTTGGAATAAGGTATCAAAATATTGTAGGGTTACTGCACCAACATCATCAAAGAAGGGAATCTAAAAACATAGAAATAACGTATTTTGATAAATAGTAAGATACAAGTATTTCTCATATCAGAAACTGCCCCAATACAGTGGAAAAAAATTCAGAAGCATTTAGGAAAATGCTGAAGACCACGTTAGTAGACATTCTAATCATAAATCTCCCAGTAAAAAATAATCAATTACTTTTCTTTTTAATTTTAATCTTTAGAATCAGTACCTGTGAGTTGGCTGGGTAGTAACTTTTTCTACAGATGTCTAAAATATAGAAAGATTAAATAAAATATCTTGAAGGTACAAAGAATACCAATTATTTGTTAAAATTCATGCTTGTCTAAGTGAAATAGAGAGGTATGAATTCTCCGGCAGCCCGGGACGTCTACACACTTCATGATAGATGTTAGGACTCTGTTTATCTGAAATCTCAATTTTCTATCAGAGCAATTTGTGCATAAATTATTTAGCTATTTAAAACAAGTTCAATATTTAGTGCATTCAAAAATATAGATGCTGTCTGGGAACTTTATCTGACTAAATCTTGCTTCAGAAGAACTTAATCCACTTTATGTTTTGTCCCTCCAATTAAGGAAGAAACTCACATGTGCCACTCACCTTTGTCATCTGATCTGCATCTGGTCTGACTGTGGGAGTCACATTTAACAGTAGTTTTACATGTTCGCGGACTTCCTCGGGTATATTTGTAAGTGAACTAGATCCTAAACGACTCAACTGTTTGAGAGAGTGAAAACATTATATATATAAATAAGTATAAAACATTAATTATAATAAGTATAAAACATTAAATATATAAATAAGTATAAAATATTCCAAAAGTGTACTATTAGTCTATTCTTCCCACCTTGGTCTCCCAAAGTGCTAAGATTATAGATGTGAGCTATTGTGCCCAGCCATATTTTTAAAACTTTTTAAAATGTACTCAATAGTACATTTTAAAAAGTACTTGTGGATTAAATAAATCGCTAATTCTACTACTGTGAGATAGTTAAAACATTCACTTATCTTTAATATGTGAAATAGTTTCTATTCCTAAAATAAAATGCTCAGTATTTATTAATTAAAGGCCATAATAAATTGTGGTTCCAAACTTCAGTCCATGTTATAGAATTACTTTTATTAAACTGATTTCATATAAACTTAAATGAGACACATCTCATTTACAGAACTTGCTGAACCATTTTAGAAAAAAATAAAAGAAACATTTAACTAATTTTTAATGCAAGCAAATATTTATAGGCACATACCTGATCCAACTGCCTACTGAAACTTTTGTAAATATCTTGTTTGTTCACTTCAAATACAGGCTTCCCTTTATTAAATACAGCATACATAACAGTTCCTAAAGAATACATATCACTGGCTGTTTCACAGCTTACAGAAAGTATGTACTCAGGAGCCAAATATTCAGGATTTGGAAGACACAATGACGGTAAATTTGGGTCCCATTCTTTACAAGGGAACTTAGGCTGTAATAAGACAGAAAAGGGAAAACACAGACTAAATATTTCCAGTTAAAGCAAACCACTATCAAGCAATAGCAATCAATCTTTAAATCTGTACTCATACAAGTAAAAATCCCATCACCTTTAATCCTAACATTCCCAAATCCTGCAAATCTGAAAAGTGCAAGCAACAAATTGAGAGATAAGAATAACTTTGAGATTGTCAGAATCTCTTCCAGAAAACAAATTATTACTGTAAAAGGCAGTATGAACATGACCAAGTCTGCCTCATGTTTTATGATATGCTGGCTTCAAGTTTTATGGGCTCAGATAGACTATTGTTTGAAGCCCTCTTCTTTAGCTATATGATTTAGTTTAAAGGTTCCAAAGATTGCAGTAAGGATTAAACAAATGTGAAGAAGTTGGACCTAGTACAGGGCCTGACACACAGTATATACTCAACTACCACTAATTCTTTCTAATTACCTTAAAAATAGTTGTCTAAATTACAAAGCTCTCTTATATCAAATCATGGTCCCTTTTTTTTTTTTTTTTTTTTTTGGAGACAAGAGTCCCACTCTGTTGCCCAAGCTAGACTGCTATGGCATCATAGCTCACAGCAACCTCAAACTCTTGGGCTTCAGCAATTCTGCCTAAGCCTTCTGAGTAGCTGGGACTACAAGATTATGTCACTATGTCCAGCTAGTTTTTCTATTTTTAGTAGAGACAGGGTCTTGCTCTTGCTCAGGTTGGCCTCTAACTCCTGAGCTCAAGCAATCCACCTACCTCAGTCTCCCAGAGTGCTAGGATTACAAGCATGAGTCACTGTGGGCCTTAACAACTATATGTAAGTAAGCCTAAAATATAAGGCTCCATATCACAAAGGATTTTCTATGTCATAAGGACCCAATCAACACAAAACATAATTGATCTAATGCAGTGTTTTGCTAAGTATGAATAGGCAGGTATCTTAATCACTAAGAAACAGGTACTCTGAAAGCACGAAGACTGAGTTAAAGGCCTGGCTCTACCACTTACCAACTGTCTAAACTTAGGCAGGTTGTTTGTTCTATGGGCCTACCTTACTGGTTACCTCTCTGAGTTATTGTGAGGATTTAAGAAGTACATAAAAGTGTTTGGAAAAGTACTTCAATAAATACTAGCTAGTGCTATCACCGTGCCTGTTACTATTACGCCCCCTAAAGAAGATTCCATGGTTCAATAAAATAGAAACACACTGCTGGAGACTCACAATGTATATTAGCATATTTGACATTCTGAAGGAAAAAAATACCTATTAAACCCAATAGGTGGCAAATTTGTTTAACTTCAGCATCCTTTTCTCAAGTACTACTCTGGTATTAGTGAGGTGATGAATACTCTTAGGTACAATCAAACTAGATAAAGCTGTACATCTCAACATACCATTGTACCACAAAGCCTCTTTCTACACATTGGTCAGGCTTATAAATTCTCTAGTCCATTCCACACACAATCACGAATTCCCCTGACTAAAAAATTAGAAGACTAAGCCTTTCATTACCTCTTGTTCAGAAGGATTGGTTGATGGTACACAAAAATCAAAACCCATTATTTTCCAGGCCCCACTCTTATTCAGAATTATATTTTCTGGAGTAATATTTCCATGAACCATTTTCACACTACTGTGCAAAAATGACAATCCTTCAGAAACCTATGAAGGGAAAAAGCACAGAGCATTGTACATTAAATAAAGCCTTTCAACAGTGATAAAATGTTTCATAAAAATCAAAATAATTATTGCTGCTTCTCCCAATAAAGGAGTCTTGTATGTCAGCCAACAATCAAACATCATCATAAATGTAAAGTTCCTCTACTTTTCTTACCAATGTTATCAGTTTCCTATATTTAAAATATAATTTAAGCCTAAAAATGAATTGCAGAAAAAAAATTCTAGAAAACAGATTTTTAAATTACTAACAAGAACCGAAGGTTTACATAAAGAAAATAAACCTGAAATAGCCAAAAGCAATTTTAAAGGAAAAAATTCTTTTTTCACATGTTAAATAAAAATACATACCTGAAGTAAACCATATTTGGTTTCTACATCATACAGTTTATAATCCTTAATGTCTGGAGATACGGGGGAAGGCAGGTTTTCCCAGTTACCAAGAACGTTGGCTAAACTGGCAAAGACTGGTTCCGTACAAAATGCCAAGCAATCTCTGTTTTAGAAAAGAAAAAGTCATTTATTACCAATGTTTTACACACTATCAAAATCAAACATACGTTAAAGTAGCAGTGGTCCTATTAACTACCAACAACGAGGAAGATATTTTACATTTGTTAATTTTAGCTTTAATTTAGCACCTTTCGAAAGGTGCCAGAGTTTTTAATATTCTGGTGTATGTTAGATGTTGACGTATAGTCTTTCAAAGTAATGATCAAGAGCTCAGGCTTTGAAGACAGATACCCAACTTCAGTCCCAGCATCCCTACTGCCTGCCTTGGTCGACCCCAGACACTACTGCTCTGAGCCTCACTTTGCCTGTTTGTAAAATGCTGATCCACTCTGAAGGATTATTGTGAAGATCAAATTAGATAATCATGCAAAATGTAATATACAGCAAACCATCTAGCATGGAAGCTCCCAATGTTTACTCCTGCTACTATAATCACCAAGCACTGAGGCTCAGTAAAAAATAGGAAAGCCCTAACATTTTAGATCTTGGGCTCTAGGCTCTGTCAATGAAGAGCTACCAGGTAGTGTAGTAACAAAGCTTCTGTGCCTAGACAGTCGTCGTTTAACAAGTATGCCCTTTGCGTTTCCCTGACCACAGTACCAAACTTTTCTTCTGTCTCAAACCCATGTTTCCAATGAAAATTCAGTCTATTCAAGAAATAAGGGCAGAGCTGCTCAGGTTGAAGGGGAGAAAGAGCCACCCGTTCTGCCCGCCTGCTCCACAGTCCTTAACCTTGACCCCCAGCACTCAGCTCATTAACACAGTAGACGCTTGACAGTCTTCGCTGAACAGTACTGGAGGAAAACTGCTCAAAGACTCAGAAATCTTTTCTATAGTTTTCTATGATTCCCAACTCTCATATATTTTGACACTCCTTTTTTAAAATAACTTTATTCAAATTAATATGAGGGTACAATATTTAGGTTACATTGTTCTCACTTCCAGGGTTATTTTGACAACTCTTATTTTTTTCCTGTCTTAACCCCCAAATCATCCTTGGTCACATCAACATACATGAGTATGCTTCAAGCTCTAAGGCCTTACGATCTTTCATAAATATTTATTACGTATGAAACAGTTAGATACCACAAGGCCTGTACTCGCTCAAGGACCACCTCCCCCAACCCAAGCTTCTGCCCACTCATCTACTCCTACCCATTTACCAACTCCAACTTAGCTTCCCAGTATCTTTATTTAACAAATTCAGATCCAATTATAATTGATTCCTTTCTTTCCCCCATCTACTTCAACTATCCTTTACTAAGCAAATCCTTAATCCTGTAATAAAAATCACAGGCTTCACAAACTCTCTTGCTTATATCCCAAGCTGACAGAAATCCCAAATTCTTTATAAACTCACAGTAGAAAGTCATAAGTACACTTTAGCCTTGCCCTATTTTTCAATATTCAAGAATTTTAATTCACAACTCTGTTTAACGCCTTCATGATCCCTTTTATACACTGCCTACCCTATTAGGCTACTTCTACTTCAAAAAAAAAATGTATAGTTCATCTAGCATGAATGAACTCTTTTGCCCTAAACTTCTCCGGAATATATTACCAATTCCTCCACTCCTTGGAGATTCTCCGAGGGGGCTTCACTACATGGTATCTTCTCTGCTGGCCTTTGTATGTATTTTCTACTTTCCAAACTGCCATCCTATAGGAATCACTGAACCTCTCCTTAGCCAAATGTAATGGATTCTTTCTGTCCTTACTTTCTTTTTATCTTGTGGGTCCTTTTTTCCCTCCTTTGGCTTCCAGGACATGCTGCCAATTCTCCTGCCATACGCCATTACTCCTCCTGTTTCCTTCCCTGTTTCCCTGGCTCTTCTTTTCCCTACATTTCCAGGTTCTTTCCTCAGTGGTCTGTTCTTTACTCTATTTTTTTACCCTGTATCTTTTACTCCTCATTTTTTTCATGATTTTAAGTACTGCCTGTCCACTACTCACCCCCATTTACATCATCAACTCTAGATTCTCACCTGGATTACTCTTTCTGTAGTGTATTTCCTTTGGGTAATTCTGTCGTCCCAATATGTACTATTATTAATTTATTAAAAACTGGAAGTTAGCTTTTCCTTCTCTAAAGTGTCCCTATTTCTATTGATACTACTGTAATTTTATAGTCTAACAATTTAGAGATCTTAAAGTAATCTTTGAACTGTCTCTCTTTACAACTGCCAATAAATTCCTGGTTCTATAACATTTAAAGCATATAAAAGAAGGTAAAGGGACAGAGAAAAGCATAACACGAGGTCCTTCTCCCCTCAAGAGACTTAAAATGTAATTATGAGAGACAAGACATGTAGATACTACTCAATGCGGATGGCCAGAATTCTAATAGGTGACACGGGCAGACACAGAAAACGTTCCAGTGAAAATAGTACCAGCAAATATGGAGTCAAGAAAACACAGGACAAGTGTGTGCGGGAAAACAAAACAAAACCTTAGTCCACTGCGGGATGCAGGATTCACAATCATGAGTATTACCTAACAAGACAGCAACAAGAATCTTCTGGGTTTATTTATGAAAAGAAAGGCAACCAAAAATATTTTTATGATAACAAACATATGAGCAAGGGTGGCATCCGTAGCTCAGTGGGCAGGGCACTGGCCACATAAACCGAGACTAGGGGGTATAGAACCTGGGCTGGGCCTGTTAAACACCTATGACAAATGCAACCAAAAAAATAGCCTGGCATTGTGGTAGGGGCCGATAGTCCCAGCTACTTGGGAGGCTGAGGCAAGAGAATCACTTAAGCCCAAGAGTTTGAGGTTGCTGTGAGCTGTGACGCCATAGCACTCTATGGAAGGCGACAGAGTAAGACTCTTGTCTCAAAAAAAAAAAAAAAAAAGAAAGAAAGAAACATATGTGTAATCCAGGTACAGTGGTATGAAAGACCTAGGCGAGATTACTCAAGCTGAGGGGTTTATGACCCACATGGGCAACATCCCAAAAATATACACTGATTAAGTTTTTTGTAAAGAGATATGAGCATATTGTGAGGTATAGCAAGGTACAATAAAAAATTAAAAATAAAATGGGCTCAGGAGTCAGGGTGACAGAATGAATCCTACCCAGCTTTGCCACCTAAAACCATACAGTTTAAGTAATGTCTGTGATCTGCTGTTCTCTTGTAAAATTGTGAGAATTAGATGAGAGAAACAATATAAAACATTAAACCTAGTTTTTCACATAGTAAATTGTTTGTATTTTTGATTTTTAGGTTAAAAAAAGGATCTTATGCCTTTGGGGGCTTTGGGTGTGGAGAGTAGTTTACTAAAGATTCAAAAGTAAGAATTTCACAGAAACCAATATATACAACAGATAAAAGCAAAACTGCCCTGGTCAAGTCTAGAACCCTCCCAGCTCTGTGTCCTCACGACTGTTCTTGAAAGTCCCACGTGCAGAGAACATAAATGGAAAACCATTTGATGAAGATTAAGAGAAGGGAATACAGTCTGCTGAGGAAGAAGGAAGAAAGGCATAAACTTGGGGTCCCCGGTAATGCGAGAGGTATATAAAGTTAGGGCGATCTAAAGAAATATTAATAACAGCACAGGCTTGAGAGTCCAGTTGAGATTACGTAAACTTCATTGTCTTGTCATTCTTGGCAACATTTCCCACATTCATTCTTGAGAAAAACAGATGGCAAAATAACTAAAGGCTATGGACTGACATACTGGGCACAGCAGAAGGTTAAATGTCTATGATAATACTGGGCACTCACACAAAACTACCCCCCAAATATTGGATCAATGAAAAGACAAGAGTGTCTAGCAAATTAACAAAGATAACTACTCTGGGGCAGGAACTGGATTCCATGCTCCTTTTGCACCTTCTACTTGGACTACTGCAGCACTGAGCATAGAGTAAGCACTTTAAATAGAAAACCATGGCAGAAGTGAAGAAAGTCTTTACCAATACAAGAAAAAGAATACGCACAGACGATGCAAGTAATTTTTAGGGAAAACATGCATAAGAACTTGACAGTTTCACTGACAATGCTTGAAACAGATTTCAACGTAAAGTTACTTTTAACTACTTGGCCAGGAAATTCCCCTATATAAGTTTTTATTAAAACGTTACCTGGATTCTTCTAAAGGATGCTGGACAGTAAGAAGTCTAGGGTGTCGAAGTCGAGTTAACTGCTGAACTCCTCGTTTTAGGGAATCAATTATTTGGTCCTTTTCAAATTTTTGATATTTGTCAATCAGCTTTTTATCAAAGACAAAAACAGCTACTTCCTAAATAAAAATGTTATAATTTTAATCAAAAAATATGGAAAAGTAACAAAATTATATTAGGATGTCTCAACAGTATAAAACAGAAATAACTAAAAATTAATACCATGGAAATTTTAGAACCAATTTAACACTTTTCTGATATCAAAAGGTTGATTTCCTTATGATTAGTAAATCTAAGTATTTTTAAAGGTATGAGACCCAGAGCCCTCATCTGAAGAACAGTAGAATACCTACCTTTGAATTCTGGTAACAGAGTTACACATAAACTGTGTGTGATGTGTTGTCTCCTACATAGTAATCATTTATTTAACCAGAATTCAAATAAAAGTTAAAAGGTTAAACAATTTTAAACGTTACTTGTAACGATAACTCTGCTTTATACTACAAAATCCTAAAATGATTTTTGAAAAAAATGTTGTATGCTTGCTTATACAAAAAACTAATTTGAAAGCATTTTTCACATATGAATAATCTGCACTCTCTTTCATATTAACCTACCCCTATCTGGTAACTTTGAATGGTTACTGTAAGCAGCTGTTCCTCCATCACCTCCCTTTGAAATTATTCACAGCTTATTTTATATTAGATTATTAAGTCTGAATTGTCTGATTTCCTTAAGGACTAAGTTTGACAGCTGACATCTCTGACATTTCATTTTGACACTTGTTTTATTTTTATTATGATGGTACATCCTTAGTCTTTCTTTTTTTTTTTGTGACAGAGCCTCAAGCTGTCCCCCTGGGTAGAGTGCCGTGGCATTACAGCTCACAGCAACCTCCAACTCCTGGGCTCAAGCGAGTCTCCTGCCTCCGCCTCCCAAGTAGCTGGGACCACAGGCGCCCGCCACAACGCCCGGCTATTTTTTGGTTGCAGCCATCATTGTTGTTTGGCGGGTCCGGGCTGGGGATTCGAACCCGCCACCTTTAGGTGTACGTGGCTGGCGCCTTAGCCGGTTGAGCTATAGGCGCCGAGCCCATCCTTAGTCTTTCAAAGGCATGTTTTGCCTTAGGACTATCTTTCAAAAATTTTTAAAGCAATTTTTGTAAAGCCATGTATAAGTCAAAAATTCATGTTACTGTATTTTCAAATATGAGAAGTCTTATCCGGTTTTAATCTTGAAAATGAGCCACATGGGTGACTTAAGACCAAGGTGAGCTGAAAGCTACAGCAGGAGCAAATCCATCTCAATCTACACATGCGTTAGCAGCAAGGTTTGACATACTATTCCAACAATATGGACCATTTGAAACAAATTAGCAAGAAGCTGGACAGGTGGGTTGCCCAAGACTTAAACAAGTGTCAGAGAGAAATTGTTTCGCACCTTGCCTTTCTTTGTTTCAACGACATAAAAGGTAAACCACTTCTACGCACTATTGTATGTGTGATTAAAAATGGATTCTTTTTGACAAGTGAAAATGTTCAGTATAATGACTGAATAAAGATGAAGGGCCAAAACACAGTCCAAACCAAGTAGTCATCAACAAAAACTCATGGTGACTGTCTGGTGGTCCAGCAGTGATATTATCCACGACAGCTTCATGAAACCTAGTCAGTCGATTACAATGGATGTCTGCTGCAACTAACTGACAACACCATAAAGAAGACTACAATTAAGCAGCTGAGGATGGTCAACAGAGACAGGCCAATCCTGGTTTAGGCACATACTCTGAATAATTGGACTGCTTTTCATTTGACATATAATAAACTAACTTTCAACTCGAAATCAGACATTTCAGTTTAATGGCCTAATACTACTAAAAGCACACAACCTCTTCACCATTATCTTCTTCCTTTCATTCTCAGCTAAACAAAAAAAGAAGTTCTTATCCAGTAAATTAGCCCTGTTGACAAGTGACATGTATATCAAAGCTGTACAATTTTGGTAATAATGGAAAAAAAAAATGAAAAAACCGGAAGCAAAATTAGCAAAGGATGCCTGCTTTCCAAAATTCTGTGAAAGATTTTAAATCACCCAGTATTCCTATAAAAGCCTCTTTTCAAGGCCTCTAATTTAACCTACTGTTATTCAACTAACAATATCCAAAATGGTATCTTTCCATTTTATTGTTTTTCTCTTCTCATTATTTTCTTCTGTTTTTCATTTTGCTACATTAGGATTGCTGTTTTTACAAATGACCCTGGCAAGCTAATCATCGCACTGCAAAATTCCAAACTAATCAACTTCTCAAATGTAACTTAAGTTAGAGATTCCTTATACTTGTAAATGAATTAGGAATATTAGAGAATTTAGTCTCTGAAAAGTGGTAACATAAAGAAACCATTTAGTACTGTAACTCAATTCAAACATAACATTCCTCAAGCATTTGTGAATAAAGCACTATTTATTATTCTAACAGAGGAGGTATTTACACAGTACTCAAAATACTGGCATTAGATCAGAGCCGAGTTTGAGTCAACTTTCCTACAACTGACCAAGCCACCCTTGGGCAAGTTCCCCCCCCACAAAAAATGGAAATAAAAAAATAGTAGGTGTATGTCATAAGATTATACAAGAGTAAATGACACAGTACTATAAAAAGAACTTATTATAATGCCTGACCTATTATAAATATTCAATAAATGCTGGCTATCATTGTTACACCACTAACACCAAAACCCATACTGATGTTATTTTTCTCTCACTGGTGAATGATGGGATGACATATGTGATCAAGAACACACATCTGGGCTCGGCGCCTATAGCTCAACCGGCTAAGGCGCCAGCCACGTACACCTAAGGTGGCGGGTTCGAGTCCCCAGCCCAGACCCGCCAAACAACAATGATGGCTGCAACCAAAA
>NW_003852402.1:20442385-20453583 GCF_000181295.1 Otolemur garnettii
AAAAAAAAAAAAAAAAAAAGAAATATAAAGGTAGAAACTCAACACCCCGCCAAACACAGTGATGTGACAGAAACCTAATACCACTCCTCCATCACACAGAAACATGCATGCGGCATGTAAGAATGTGGTTGGACGCCCAGGTTCTAAACTCTCACAAACCTAAGCTGCAATTTCACTCTGCCACTTGTTATTTATGTAGTCCTTGAGGTCGATCCTTGCTCAGTGTTATTTTTCATATGAGATTCATAACAGGAACAAGAATAAATGATGATGTTATGCACACTCTATAGCAAAAGTTTCTGGCCACAGTCTACTAGAGAAGCTTACAAATAAAGAGGTTCCCAAGTCAATTTCCTATTTCCAAAAATAACAATACATAACAGTCACATAGTTATTATGTACTAAGCATTGTGTTACATACCCTCAAGAAAGAAATCATTTGAGTGACAGTTTTAAATAGCACTTATATATAAACACATAATCTTAGCTTCTTTGGTCATTCTGAGACACAGGACAACCAGCAGGTAAGAGTTTCATGGAATATTAATTTGAACTAAAAACAAATGACCTAGAAGTTCCAAGTTCCTCACCATTCATGTGCACAATCTTATTTTAGTAAGTGTTCTGCTATAACACATTTTATAAATGTATCTAATTTAAAAGTGTTTATTTTTCAAGATGGGTTAAGTTTAAAAAAATCACATGAAAAGGCTCTTGAGCTCTTAAAAGTTTCACTCTCTCAAGAAGGAAAACTGTTGTTAATGTAATATGAAAAAGAAACACCACCAAATTCCTCATAGTCATTTATTAAGTCAGAGGTAACAGATTCTTTACATAGGTCAGGGACTATCTTCATATTTTCTCTTTAAGTTCATTACAACCATCGTTAACAAGGTTGTGTTGTTAACCAATCAGGGGTCATACCAACTTTATAAAACTCTTCTTTTATACTCCAAAACATTTCATCAGAATATACCTTCGTCTAATTCCTAATTTATGTTTTTCTTTTACTACTATGCTATACCACTCACTCTGTTAACACACATGTCACCTTATATATATAATAATCTTCTTTTCTTTTCTTTTTTCTTTTTTTTTCTGGAGACAGTCTCACTCTGTCACCCTGGGTAGAGTGCTGTGGTGCATAGCTCACAGCAACCTCAAACTCCTGGGCTTGAGTGATCTTGCTTTAGCCTTCCAAGTAGCTGGGACTATAGGCACGTGCCCTATGCCTGGCTAGTTTTTCTATTTTTAGTAGAGATGGGGTCTCACTCTTGCTCAGGCTGGTCTCCAACTCCTGAGCTCAGGCACTCCACCCGCCTCGGCCTCCCAGAGTACTGGGATTCCAGGCCTATTATAATCTTCTTGAACACAGGAACAATGTCATGCACCTCTGTTCATCACAAGATCTAGCAGTATTATACACCTAGAAGACACTCAGATGTCAATAAATATAAGCAATTCATAAAAGCATTTCACTGTCATCTTCAATTAAAGTCTTTTTCAGCTTTTCCTTACAAAATTTTTCAAATATACAGACAAAAATGAAATAGTCCAGTCATCCAGTCTATCTTCCACCCAAGATTCAACTGTTAACTCTAGTGGAAATCTGAGGTTCTTTCTTAACACAAAAATTACTAAGACAAAAGATAAGGGCTATTTGGTATCCTTATTTATTTATTTTGAGATAGACTCTCACTTTGTCACCCCTGGGCTCCCGCAATTCTCCTGCCTTGGCCTCCCGAGTAGCTGGGACTACACTAGCCTGCCACAATACCCAGCTATTTTTTAGAGACAGAGTCTTGCTCTAGCTTAGGCTGTTCTCAAACTCGTGAGCTTTAGGTGATCCGCCCACCTCGGCCTCCTAGAATGCTGGGATCACAGGCATGAGGCACCACACCTGGCCTGGTATCCTATTTTTTATTTATTCATTGCATAATCATTGGCAAAGAAAGTCACCATTAAAAAGTATTTTTTTTTACAACAGCCTAACTTTAAACAAAAAAGGCTATGAAATTATTCTGAAAACTATAATATTTGTGATAATATGGATGTTCTATTTGATATAGTTCTAATTTATAACCTTTTTTTTATTGCGATACTCTCACTTGGTCACCCTCAGTAGAGTGCCTTGGTGTCGCAGCTCACAGCAACCTCAAACACTTGGGCTCAAGAGATTCTCTTGCCTCAGCCCCCCTAGTAGCTGGGATTACACGTGCCATGCCCCCCCACCCCCAACACCTGGCTATTTTTAGAGACAAAGTCTTGTTCTGGTTCAGGCTGGTCTCGAACTTGTGAGCTCAAGCAATCCACCCACCTCGGCCTCCCAGAGTGCTAGGATTAGAGGCATGAGCCGCTGTGCCAGCAAGTTGATTTTTTAGAGGACTGAAAGGCACCAACATATACCCCCTAAAATTAAATAGTTTATTATCATTTTTGTATCTAAATGACTTGACTAACATATTCCGTTCTGCACATCAATCACCTTTAAAATTTTTAAATTATTATAATTACTTATTATCACTGAATTTGACATAGTATTAGCAAGCCCCACCCAAGAATATTGGCATCTGGATAATACAATGTAGATTTTAGAATAAGGAAGGGACTATGCCCAATCCTACATTTGGTAGAAAGGATAAAATATGAACAATTAAGTATTTATTATACAATAACATTTTTAAATCAACCTTCATTATCCTTATGGAAAGAAACAGTCATTTAACTGGAGATGTTATGAAGCACCTAAAGCCATCAGGGCAAAAATGCCAACCCAACAAATCTGACTCTAAAACCAAACTAACACTAATGCTATCCAATTTCTGAAAAATCTACTGCAAAAACTAATATAAAAGGTGGGACATTCGAAGACTACTGATAAATATTAAATCCATTTTGAAGAGTTAACCCCCTGGTAACACAGAACCTTATGTCAACTGCTAGTAATAATGAATAAAAGCTTAATTTACTAATAATTAGAAATGCTAGCCCAAGACCAGGCAAAACTATATACAGGGTCTGACAATTAAGTTTGTGAACTTGTCCTAGAAAAGGGGTTACAGACCTTGTTTCTGAATATCATTACGACCACCTTTGAAGTCCTCCCCTTGAGAAGCTCTGCACCAATGCCAGCACCTACTCCACCCTGCAAAGCAGTTTTGGAACTCTTTATCTGGAATGGCCATCAGAGCTGTCGTCATAGGAAGTCTGACAGTTAGATTCACAAACTTGCCACCTTGTGCTTACGACACGTGGTGGTGTCTAGCTGAGGGGTGTTCATTATTGTCATTGTGTGTTCTTGTGTGCTGGTGATAGCTCTGATAGTCATTCCAGAAAAAGAGTTCCAACATTAAAGGGTAGCCCAGGCACCCACATTGGTGCAGAGCTTCCAAAGGGAGCACCGAGCAAACAGCTGTAGTGATAGTCAGCAATAAGGTGTGTAGCAGCACTTTGTCTGGGATGAGTTTACAAACTTAATTGTCAGACCTCATACATATATAGTTAAACAAAATGCACCCCCTTTTTTTTTTTTGCAGTTTTTGGCTGGGGCTGGGTTTGAACCTGACACCTCTGGTATATGGGGCCAGCGCCCCACTCCTTTGAGCCACAGGTGCCTCCCAGATGAACACAGTGTTTTTAAAAAACATTTTCTCCAAAAATAAATCCCTTAGCTTCACAAAGGACACATGAAAGGGTATGAGACAGAACTATATTAGTGTTTTATTATAAATTAATCAAATTAGCAGTCTTGATAGTCATAATATTCCTAACAGATAAGACAGTCTTTCAATTTTTAAAGAATATACATACATATAAATATAAATGTATGTGTTTATACGGCAAACATCTCTTATTTATCTTCTTTATTTACACAGAGACAGAGAAACAGAGAAGAGATTGGCAAAGAAATTTCCATCTTTAATAGCCTGTTTAAATAAAATATAGCATAAAAATTAGTAAAACCCATGAATTCCACTCTAGGGCATTTGTCTCAGAAATGCCTCTCCAATAAATATTCATAAAAAAGGATGTGCGAATGTGTTTGAAAAGAGTGCCTATGTTCAGGTAACCACTTTAAGCATGGAAACATGAAACTATACACACTAAGTCAGTTACAAAGCTATAACTGAGACATAATGGTATAAACCCATGCCTGTAATTACCTCTCAGATACTTTGAAAGTTGAAGAGGAAGGGGGAATGGAGAATATTTCACACGATTTTCTAAAATTAAACAGTCCCTCCCTTCATCTAAAATGTCTAAAGCTAAAAAGACTAACTATATCAAGGTTAGCAGAGATAGGAGAAACTGTTCAACTAGAAATGAACATTGGTACAACCACTCAAAAATCTGTTTGGCACTAAACAAACACACCACAACCTCAGAATCTCATACCTAGCTAGGTAAGGTGTCATACACGCCACTGGCATGTATAGAAATGGTCACAGCAGTACCCTACCAATGAAAAGAAAAACGGCTATGTTCAACAATACACACTGTTCAGGAAAAGGAGCCAAACACAAGAGTACAAACCACATGATTCCACTTAAATAAAGTTCAAAAACAGACAAAATTATTCTAAAGTGTTCAAGGACAGGATATTCGTTACCCCTGGAGAGAAGAGGTCGGGATAATGACTGGAAAGGCTGTGAGTATCAGTGGTGTTTTGTTGATCTGACTGCTGGTTACAAGAGGGTAATCACTGTGAACGTTTCTCAAGCTGCACTTTTATGATTTGTGCACTATTCCAGGTTGTACAGAAGTTCTTAAAAGTGAGTTTATATTTTAAAAATTAAATAGATGAAACAATTTTTAATTCTCTAAATATCACCTAGAAATGTCTATAGCATCCCTACCAGATTCCACAAAGAACGGTAGTTAGGGAGAAAGGGCTACTTCTAAATGAACACTCAAAAAGGAAATTAAACAACTCTACAAGTGTACCCAGGGCTTATACCCCAAGAACACAATCTTTAAAAGTAGCTTCAAATGCCAATAAGCTACCATTAAAGATCAGTTTAACATGTTTACAACAGACTCTACGTTTGATTAAGTTTGTCCACATTAAAATTTTTTTTAAATCTTAACAGCTTATCTTGTAGACAAAACTAGCCTAAAAACTTAAAGAACTTTAACTGCAAAAAACCAACCATACACTTGTTTTGAAGACTCTCAGCAATTCTTTATTCCACTTTCATGAATTATTCATTATGAGCTATTTTACTTGAATGTCCTTCATAAACAGTAAGAATCAAGAGAAGCTAGGTTTTGGAAACATAAAGCCAGAATACTAACACAGATGTGCTGAAGAGGCACAAGAAGCTATCAGGCACACAGGTAAAATTTTATTTACTAAACCTTTTCCTCATCGTGCTGCATCACAGCTTTCAGAAATGTTTACTTTTTCATCTGCTCTGTAGGTGCTATTATTTATTACTACTTTTGCTAGGGGCATTTAGACTAAAAAGTCAAAAGCTATACATGATCTGAAAATCATAGTTCATCATTTATGAATGTGAACTTGAAATAACCCTAGAAAAAAATACACAGATAACCTTTAAAAGGACACACAAACTTTCAAAGTACTACTTACATAAGGAGCATTTTAACTCAGAAATATTGTTGAGCTGTTGGCTTTTTTGGTAGAGCAATGTTTTGACACTTTTCTTGAAAATCATGTAAAATAATGAAGTGTGTTTGCAGAAAAAGAAAACGAGAAGCAAATTTTACTTTTGAATCTCATGATAATTTACCATCATGCAACAACAGGTATGAGATCTCTCCCCACCCCAAGGTCCCTAGCCCACTGTTTACCTGTAAGTCAATTTCAAATGTAATATCTTAAATATTGCTATCAACTGGAATCAAGTACTTAGTATACCAGAATAAGAAACGCTGGGAGGGTAAAAAAGATGCCCTAAATCTCAATACCCCTTTACAGGGGAAGAAAATAAGACTAGAAATAGTATCTTTTTTATTCTGTTTCTTCCAGTTTTTAACTAGATTAGTGCTATCCCATACAACCTTTTATTCTTACAGAAATTGTCTGCACTGTCCAATACAATAGTGCTGGCCACGTGACAATAGAATATTTGAAATAATTTGATTTAATTTAATTAATTTAGATAGATGTGCATGGCTGGTCCAAAGGTAGTGAGTTATCTTAAACTGAACATTCACAGTCAGTTACAGATCCAACTCTTGGATCTGCCCTTTCCCCCCTTCTTACTATTGCACTTAAATACAAAATAACATTTAGAAATAACAGAGCTCTAGATTATTTTGCTATGATTCTCTTTCAATAAAAATGAGGCGATTCAAAAAAATTAAAACATTTCAATTAAAAGAGAAATTAAAATGAGGCTTCAATATCAAGGTGGTTAGGGACTTAGCTATTCTACAGAATTAAACAATAATAAAGACAGGATACTCAGTTTTGATTCCTGCCGTTTAAAGAAGGCAAAGCAGGAAATTTAAAACCACGTTCACTAAGAGCACTGATGTATCCCAAAACTACTTTTCACTCCAAAGCAATAAATTTGGCAAAAAAAAAAAAAAAAAGGAAACGAAGTAAAGTTTCCTAAGACAACCCAGTCCTGACAGCAGCTGAAAATGGGGTTCTATAATTGTGCCTGGTTCTCAAGTTCTGTAAGTAGCAACAGAAGCTCCAACATTATCAGGGGATTTAGCATAGGAACTGGTATCAACACAAACATCTCAACTATTTGGTTAAGCACAGAGATGCTATTATATTATACCACATCCTTAATAAAAATGCTTAATTTTGAGCTGTATACGGGAGCATGTGGGTATAGTCCCAGTTACATGGCAGCCTCATGCAAAAGATTTGCTCAAGCCCTCAAGAGTTTAAGGCTAGCCTGGCATAGCTAAACCCTGTCTCTAAAAAGAAAAAGCATAATTTTGTAAATTTAGTGTTTTTTTGTTTTACCCTTTATATAACTAGTAATTTGTGCTAGTGTTCAAGGAGGCTGGTCAACTGTATAACCTCATAACCTCACTGATGGTTTTTAAGTAGTCATTACTCAAGAAAATACTTTTTGGATGAACTAACTCTAAGTGAATTGAAAGAGAAAACAATGTTCAAAAATGACAACTTAAATGAATCAGCATATAAGATACAGATCTCAATAGATCTCATTTGGATCTAAATAAAGACTTTTAGGCTTTGGAAGTGATTCACACCTGTAATCCTACACTCTGAGAGGCCAAGACAAGTGGATTGCTTGAGCTCTGGAGTTCAAGACAAGCCTGAGCAAGAGCAAAACCTCATTTCTACTAAAAATACAAAAACTAGCTAGGCATTGTGTTGGGCACCTGTAATCCCAGCTACTCCGGAGGCTGAGGTAAGAGGATTGCGCAAGCCCCAGAGTTTGAGGTTGCTGTGAGCTATGACACCACAGCACTCTACCCAGGTTACAGAGTGACACTCTGTCTCAAAATATATATATATAAATAAGATACAAAAGATTTCCAAATGGCAATAAAAACAGGATTTACAGGTCAGATACAAACTACATAGCAGCAATCTACCACAGGACCAAGATTCCTGTTTTCATAAAAGGATAACCAAAGCCAATTTGGTCTTTATCCCTTACATCTTACAATCCATATATTTCACTTGTAGGGAAATAAAAGTCCTTTTGAAAACAAGAACATACTTCTACAGAAATTTTAAATCTAGACATTTTTTATTCTTTACCAGTTCCAATAGAAAGCTGTAAACAAAATTTAATCCTCCATATTTCTAACAACCATCTGTTGGTCTCTTAAGCCAAATATTTAAAAAATTACAAATTGAACTACTCTTTACTAAAAGAACAGTTTTCCAGTAAATATGAAATAAACATAACTCCAAACACACTACTGATTATACTCCACTAATATATTTCCCTCTAGTGGTAAAAACCATGAGGTTAAACACAAGAATGTTATAGAAGTCTATTTTCTACAATGCTATATAGTAAAAAGGGCGATAAAAAACACACACTTAACACTGAAAACTTTAAATGTGTTATTTGGCCGATAACTTACTGACAAATATGCAAAAGAAATTTCAGGAACATGACAATTTTTATCTTAAAACATACACTTTGCTAAATATTACAATCTAATATTTGCTCAACTGACATGTTTATTAAAAAGCAAAATTAGACTGTAAGATGATAAGGTACGTTAGTTTATCTGTAACCAGGAGATTCAGGGCACATCTCAAAGCGTTTGTTTTTGTACGGCTGGCTTTGTAAGTAGTAAAACAAGAACTCAAGAACTGATTTAAGAACCCATTAAAGAACTTCGGCACTATAAAAATGCGTACATGTCCTTTACGTTATTTAGCAGGTGTGCCTTTTTCAATCAGATACCCAATTAAGACTCACCTGTTTTGTTGATTTTTTTGTGCCATTAAAAATCTTCCAAGCTAGCCCATTGCCGCCACTAGCAATATGTCGGCCAACATCAAATTCTCTAGTGACAGGATTTCCCATTACAGCACTAGTGACGTCAGCTGTTACTTTCGTAACAGTACTCTTCAGTTTATTAAGCATGGACTCCATGGCTGCAATACTGGGTAATTAGAGCTACCTAGAAACACAGAAAGACAGAAGAACTGATCATTTTTTATTTGTATAACCACTTATTCATAGTCAGTTTGAAAAGCATAATATCCCCCAAATAATGAGCAAAACAATCCTATATAAGTTACATGTTAGTTTTGTCTTCAGAGAACTCAATACACTTGAGTACAAATCTAAGTCTAGAAACCAAACTGTTCCTTTCTACCTTCCTTCTACCAACCAGGAAGACATATGTACCACTGACACAGAGGAAAAAAAGGAAAGTCATTCAACTATACAACATGGATCCTCTAAGACTTACAGTGGTAGAGGTCTTCATCTTAGTTCACACCAAATATAATAATATAAAACCCCCAAAGAAGTTAAGGCTATACTAAGCAATAAGTTTGCATGTTTAATTTTTTATATTATACAAAGCTTTACTGATTATTAAATAATTATTGAACTAAGGAATGACTTAAGACTATTTCCTAAAAAGAATGCTGAAGCAATTAAACAGTGAAATTAGGTTGGGTACGGTGGCTAATGCCCATAATCACAGCACTTTTGGGAGGCTCAGGCGGAAGGATCGCTTGAAATCAGTAGTTTGAGAGCAGTCTGGGAAACACAGGGAGACTCTTATCTCTACAAAAAAGTTAAAAATCAGCCACGCATGGTGACACATTCCTAAGTCCCAGCTACTCTCAAGGTTGAAGCAGGCTGAAGCAGGAGAATAACTTGATCCTAGAAATTCAAGATTACAGGGAGCTGTGATTATGCCACAACACTCCAGCCTGGGTAACAGAGTACAATCTCTTAAAAAAAAAAAAAAAAAGGAAAGAAAGAAGGAAAAGCACTGATGGCAAAGAGACAATAAAACATTCATAAGCCACGTAAGATTATATTTATTTATTTTTATTTTATTGGAGACAGAGTCTCACTCAGTTGCCCTGGCTAGAGTGTTATAGCATCGTAGCTCACAGCAACCTCAAACTTGTCAGGCTCAAACAATTTTCTTGCCTCAGCCTCCCAGGTAGCTGGAATTACAGGTGCCCACCACAATGCCCACCTATTTTTTAGAGACAGGGTCTTGCTCTTGCTCAGGCTAGTCTCAAATTCCTGAGCTCAAGAGATCCACCTGCTTCGGCCTCCCAGAGTGCTGAGATTACAAGCGTGAGCCACCACGCCTGGCCCTAAGATTATTTTTTAAATTCACAGCTTTGTTATTAATGATTAGTGTCATTAATGATTACTTATTAATATTAATTGGTAATTGCTTAACAAGCATAATGACCACTAATTGTTACAAGTTGAGTATCTGTTATCTGAAACATGTGGGACCAGTGGTGTTTGGATTTGGGATTATTTTGGGTTTTGGAATAATTTCATTATACAGTTATCAATTGAGCGTCCCCAATCTGAAATTCTGAAATCTGAAAGGCTGCAATAACTCCTTCGAGCATCATGCCATTACTTAAAATGTTTTAGATTTTAGAGGATATAGATTTCAGATAGGATTAGGGATATTAAACCTGTATTATATTAGTATTGTATCAAGGATTAGTAACTATTAGGCTTAATTTTTCTCATTTGGTAAATTAAGACAGACTCTGTGATGATATCTACTGTCTAAAGGAAATATTCTTCTAACTACAGCATTTGTATGTCTGAGATTACTGGAAGACTTTTTAGGAGACACATGGGCAAGCATAGATAATTTTAAAGTGGCAGTTTCAAATGTGGAGTCAAGTAAAGGATTCAAGGATAATGACTAGACTCCACACGATATTTTGTTATTTAATGCATTTAGCACGTATACCACCATATCATATCATAGTTATGAAATGTTATTAAAATTACTTCAAAAAATTGGCTTCCTTTCTATGTATTGTTTTATTCATTTAAAAATATCACCCTAGCTTCTAGCCATGATGGAGAAACAAAAACTGAATTTACCTTCTTACCTTAGGCACCTAGAATATTGGACAAAAAGTATGAAACTGTTTCAGAGACAATGAACAAGCAGCCAGGGCCTGATCCCCATGAGAAAGAAAACTAATAAGGCACCAAAAGTGATTTACAGATTCACAGACAGATTCAGTACAACCCTCTTTTTAATACCAATATTGTTTTTTGCAGATCTAGAAAAAAGAGTTATCTACGCTTCCTGTGGAACCAGAAAAGACCCCAGATGCCCAACGCAACCTTATATAATAAAAACAAATTGGGAGGCATCACTTTACTGGACTTCAAGCTATACTTCAAGGCTACAGTAACCAGAACAGCACAGGAGAAACACGAAAGCAGAGGCCTAGACCTATGGTTCAGAACACATATGAAACCATTTTCGTTCCCATCTGATCTTCGACAAAGCAGACAAACACATACACTATGGAAAAGAATCTGTATTCAACAAATACTGCAGGAAAACTGGATAGCCACAAGTACCCAATTTATAAAGACAACCTCAAAAGCAGTCACAGCAACAACAAAAGTTAAAAATGGGACCTGACTAAATTAAAAAGTTTCCATTGATCACAATCAGTTACAGATCCCTTTGTTCCTTCTCCATTCCCACTGCTTCACTTGACTAGCCTTAAAAAAAACGTTTCTGGCTCGGCGCCT
>NW_003852402.1:20453837-20496127 GCF_000181295.1 Otolemur garnettii
AAAAAAAAAAAAAAAAAGTTTCTAAACAGCCAAGGACACAACCAATGAGCAAACAGACTACTTACAGAATGGGAGAAAATATCTGCTAGCTGTCAAAGGGCTGATAACTAGAATCTACAAAGAACTCAAGCAAACAACAACAACAACAAAACAACCCCATTAAAAAGTGGGCAAAAGACAAAAAAAACTTTGCAAAGGAAGATTAAAGGCCAACACTTTTAAAAAGGCTCAACAGTTCTAATCATCAAGGAAATGCAAATGAAAAACACTGAGATTTCACCTAACTCCAGTGAGAATGGTGCATATCAAAAATTCCCAAAGTGGGCTCCATGCCCCATGTAGCACAGTAGTTACAGCACCAAGCCACATACACCAAGGCTGGAGGGTTCGAACCTGGCCGAGGCCAGCTAAATAATAACAACTGCAACAAAAAATGGCTGGGCATTGTGGCAGGCACCTATAGTCCCAGGTATTTGGGAGGCTGAGGCAAGAAAACTGCTTAAGCCCAAGAGTTTGAGGTTGCTGTGAGATGTGACACCAGGGCACTCTACCCAGGGCAAAGACTTGAGATTCTGTCTCAAAAAAAAAAAAAAAAAAAAAAAAAATCCCAAAGCAGTAGATGCTGGTGAGGATGTGGAGAGAAAGAAACGCTCTTACACTGTTGGTGAGACTGCAAACTAGTTCAGCTTCTAGGGAAAGTAGTATGAAGATACTTCAAAGAACTAAAAATAGACACACCATTTGATCCAGCAATCCCAGTATTAAGTATTTACCCAAAAGAAGAAAAGCACATTTTATAAAAAAGACACTGGCACTCAAATGTTTATGTAGCAGCGCCTTTTTTTTTTTTGAGACAGTCTCCCTCCGTTGTCCTGGGTAGACTGTTATGGCATCACAACTCAGAGCAATCTCAAACTCTTTGGGCTCAAGAGAGCCTCTTGCCTCAGTCTCCCAAGCAGCTGGCACCACAGGCATGTGCCACCACACCCAGCTAGTTTTTGTATTTTTAGCAGAGACAGGGTCTTGTTCAGGCTGGTCTCAAACTTGTGTGCTCAAGCAATCCACCTGCCTCAGCCTCCCAGAGTGCTAGGATTATGGGTGTCAGCCACTGCACCTGGCCAGCAGCACAATTCACAATCACAAAGATGTAGAAACAACCCAAGTGCCCATCAATACATGACTGGATTAATAAAATGTAATATATGTATACTGTGGAATACTACTTAGCCATGGAAAAAGATGGGGACCTAGTATCTTTGTAACAAACTAGATGAAAATTGGAGACCATTTTTCTAAGTGAATTATGGTAAAATGAAAAAACAGCACATGTACTCAACACTAAATTCACACCATTGGACCAACAGTATGTGCCCACACAAAAGTAAAAGTCAAGGAAATCAAGTAGGTGGGAGGGGAGCTGGGGGATGGGTAAATCCACCCCAAACAGGTACAAAGCATACTTTCTGGGCAAAGGGCACACCTACACCTTTGACTCAAAATGTACAAAAGCAAATTATATAACTGAAACGTGTGTACAACCCACCCCCCCCCATAATATTCTGATACAAACAAAAAAAAAAGAAAACTAACAAGGTGAACAGTAGGACTGCCCCAGCATTCTGCCTAAAGCATGTTTCAAACCATACAGCAAAGAGCGCATTTCAAAGCAGCCATCTAGCTCAGCTGGAGAACTAAAGGACAAAACAAAATTCTGGAATGCTGAAGTGGCTGGAAGTTCTGGGATACAATTTCAAAGCGAAGGAAGTTATGCTGAAAAAGAGCATGGGGTCCCCTTCATACTTTGTCAACTGCTAA
The DNA here is from genome assembly GCF_000181295.1 of Otolemur garnettii. Lineage (NCBI taxonomy): Eukaryota > Metazoa > Chordata > Mammalia > Primates > Galagidae > Otolemur > Otolemur garnettii. The sequence continues at coordinate 20,455,653 of NW_003852402.1, forward strand.
AATGTAAGAAAAGTAGCCTGAAATTCCACCAGGTCAGGCAAGGAGAGCTATGAGCTGTAATTCTGTCAGATTTAATACAAGAAGTCAATAAAAATCTTATCAGCCAGAATGGAGAGTCCTCCCTGATCACTAAGGCAGACAGCAGAAAACCTAAAAGGACCACGTAGTAACATATTAGTAGTAAGGTCAAAAGCTTAGATTAGCTTAGAGCAGAAACTAATCTAAACCTGCTATAACAAACTGAAAGCAATTTTCAAATGACCAAACTAATCATAAACCACTAAACTGCCTACCAGGACAAAGCCTAATACTCAAGAAGACACACACACGCACAAAAAAGTAGATACTAAAGAATAACATTCACAATATTCAGCATACAAGCCAATAATCATCAGACATGCCAAGAAGAAAATGTGACTCATAATTAAATGAAAAATCAATGTAAAATAGATTATAAAATGATAAAAGTATAGAATTAGCACACAAAGACATTAAAAAGCTGTCATCTGTCCAAGTAGTTAAAGGAACACATTAGAAAATGGAATATAAAAAAGACAAATGAAAACTCAAGAAATGAAAACCAAACTCTCTCAAATACACCAGGAATAGTGGGTCACACCTGTAATCCCAACACTTTAAGAGGCTGAGGGAGGAGGATTCTTTGAGGCCAAGAGTTTGAAACCAGCCTGGACAACATAGCAAGACCCTGTCTCTAAAAAATTTTTAAACTAAAAATATACAGAATTTTATTTAAAAACTATGCACATCGGGTGGCGTCTGTGGCTCAGTGAGTAGAGCGCCAGCCCCATATACCAAGGGTGGTAGGCTCAAACCTGCCCCAGCCAAACTGCAACAAAAAAATAGGCAGGGGTTGTGGTGGGCGCCTGTAGTCCCAGCTATTTGAGAGGCTGAGGCAAGAGAATCACCTAAACCCAGGAGTTGGGAGGTTGCTGTGAGCTGTGATGCCACAACATTCCACCAAGGGCAATAAAGTCAAACTCTGTCTCTAAAAAAAAAAAGAAAACCCAAACCAAAAACTATGCACGTTAGCCTAGGCATGGTGACTTGCTCCTGTAATCCTAGCACTCTGGGAGACTGAGGCAGGTGGATTGCTTGAGCTCAGGAGTCTGAGACCAACCAAAGAGCTAAAAACAGAAATATCAGTTAGGTGCCATGGCAGGTGCCAGTCCCAGCTACTTGGGACTGAGGCAAGAGCACCACTTGAGCCGAGGAGTTTGAGGTTGCTATGAGATATAACGTCATATCTCAGAATGCGACTCTGTCTTGGCGGTGCCTGTAGCAGTTCAGTGGGTAGGGTGTCAGCCACATACACTGAGGCTAGCGGGTTCAAACCCAGCCCGGGCCAGCTGAAACAACAATGACAACTGCAACAACAACAAAGAAATAGCTAGGGATTGTGGCTTGCGCCTGTAGCCCAGCTACCTGTAGTCCCAGCTACTTGGGAGGCTGAGGCAAAAGAATCGCTTAAGTCCAAGAGCTGGAGGCTGCTATAAGCTGTGACACCATGGCACTCTACCCAGGGCGACAACTTGAGACTCTGTCTCAAAAAAACCCAAAAAACAAAAAAAGCTTCCCAGCACTCTGGGAAGCTGAGGCAGTTGGACTGCTTGAGCTCTCAAGTTCAAGATCAGCCTGAGCAAGAGCTAAAACCAGCCAAGCACTGTGGTGGGCACCTGTAGTCCGAGACTTGAGAGGCTGAGGCAGGAGGATCTCTTGAGCCCAAAGAGTTTGAGGTTGCTGTGAGCTATGATGCCACAGTACTGTACCCTGGGGAACAGAGACTCTATCTCAAAAACAAAAACAAAAACCAACTATTCATGTAAGGGATTGAGTAAGATCTTTAAACTGCTACAAGATATTGTCAATCTAGAATTCTACAGGCAGGGGGAGAAAATTTTCCAAATAAAGCCGGGTAGACTGGCCCATGGCCACAGTCCTACCTACTGGGGAGGCTAAGGTGGGAGGATCATCTGAGCCCATGAGTTCAAGGCCAACCTAAGCAACACAGTAAGACTCTGTCTGTTTTAAAAAAAAACATCAATATGAAATGAAGACTTTTTTTGGAAAAACCAAGTCTGAAAGAAGTTGTTGCCAACAGATAATCACTATAAAAAATGTTAAAGGAAGTCTTCAAACAGAAGGAAAAAGATACCAAGTGGAAATCTGGATCTACGAAAGGAATGAAAGACACTGAAAAATAAAAATGATGTAGGTCTATAAAAAAACTTCTCATGTTACAATACCTTTAAAGGATGGCTAATCATTTAAAGCTATATATATATAACATTATATAGTTTATAATATTTGCAAGAGAAAGATAACCAATAACAAAATAATAAATACAAAATAATGACAAAATGATAAAAAGATACAACTGACCAGGCATGGTGGCTCATCCCTGTAATCCCAGCACTCTGAGAGGACTAGGTAGGGAGATCTCTTGAGGCCAGGAGTTCAAGCCTGGACAACACAGGGAGACCCTATCTCTACAAAAATATTTTTTTTTTTTTTTTTTTTTTGAGACAGAGCCTCAAGCTGTCCCCCTGGGTAGAGTGCCGTGGCATTACAGCTCACAGCAACCTCCAACTCCTGGGCTCAAGCGAGTCTCCTGCCTCCGCCTCCCAAGTAGCTGGGACCACAGGCGCCCGCCACAACGCCCGGCTATTTTTTTTTTTTTTTGGTTGCAGCCGTCATTGTTGTTTGGCGGGTCCAGGCTGGGGATTCGAACCCGCCACCTTAGGTGTACGTGGCTGGCGCCTTAGCCGGTTGAGCTATAGGCGCCGAGCCCAAAAATATTTTTTTTTATTAGCCAGATGTGATGGCTCACACCTGTAGTCCTACCTACTCAAAAGGTTGAGACGGGAGGTTTGCTTGAGGTCAAGAGTTCTTGGTGGCAGTGACCTGACCGTATTACTAAAGTCTGCACTGTAGCTGGGCAATAGAATGAGACAGAAAATGAATAAATGAAATTAAATGAAATTAAAAAAATAAAATGAAATAGAAAAAAATTCTACAAATTCTAATCCTGAAGATTCTAAATGAATAAGGTATTATCAAACATTTATGAAAGAAATAAAGGCTAGTCCATACAAACGCTTTCAAAAAATACAGGATGTGAGAATACTTTCCATTTCACGTTACAGCCAGCATTAATTACCCTGACGCCAGTATCAAATAATGCAAAAACAAGAAAACAGCAAATCAATATTCCTTATTAACATGTAAAAATCCTTAATAAGATTTAAGATTTTTCAAATCCAATTTGATTGAACTCCTGGTTTTCACCTCAGGAGTACAAAGTTCACTTAACATTTGAAAACAAATCCATATAATTCACCACATCAACTGAATAATGAAAAAAAACTGGTATAATCATCTCAATAGAAGCAGAGAAAAATTTTTTTACAAACGTTAATACCCATTCACAATAAAAACTCTTAACTGAGAACAGAAAGGCACTTCCTCAACTTGATAAATGGCATCTTTGAATATCTGCAGCTAGTCTCAGATGTAAAGACAAAATATTAACTGCTTTTCTCCCTAAGCTAAGACTATTCACTTTTACCACTTCTGTTCAATATTCCAATGGAGGGTCTTAAAGAAATAAAGCAAGAGGATGAAATAAGTGGCATTGAGATTGGGAAGGAAGAAGTAAAACTCTTTACTCCCAAGTGAAATGACCACATACATAGGATGTCAGAATCTATTAAAAAAAATCTAGAACATATGAGTTTAGCAAGATGCAGAAATCACAAATACATTTTTAAGAGATTGTAGTTCTATATATCAGAAATAGACAAGTGAAAATTACAATTTTAAAAATACCATTTCAAGGACATGAAATATCTAGGGATAAGCTTCACAAGATATGTAAGATCTATACAATGAAAGCAACAAAAAATCGCTGAGAAAAAAATGAAGAAAACCTAAATAAATGAAAAAATCATGTCATCATTAATCCAAAGACTCAATATCATTAAGATGTCAATCCTCCCTATCAATCAATAGACTCAGGGCAATCCAACCACAATCCCAGAAGGGTTTGGGTAAAAACTGACAAACTGGTTCTAAAATACTACTTTGAGAAGGGATCCACTTCTCTAGACTTCACTAGATCGTTAAAAGGGTCCACAGAACAAAAAAAGGCAAAAACATTGTCACTTTCTAAGTCTTTATCTTCCATGTATACTGTGTCCCCTAAAATTGATTCGCCCCAGAACATCTATGTCCTGAAGATTTTAACCACCTCTCTCTTTATTCACGATTTTTTCCCACTTGGTAAAAACAAAAATTCTCTCAGCCATCCCGGGCTTAATATTTACAAGTCCTTTCCCTAGGTGTAAAAAACTTTGCAGAGGGCAAGGGATGCAGTTTTACAATGCATTAATCCTCAGAGAAAGAGCCTTGAGAAATACTGAAGGAGGTTGCCAGATGTTAACAGCAAGACTCCATATAATCATAGAATTACAATTAAGAAGACAGTGGTCACAGAGATGTATAGGAACACGTTTATTTCAAATGATAAACATAAACTCTAAGGTTTTGATGAAGTAAAACACAATCACAACATATAATCATCTAGAGATTTTAACTTTTGCAACTAAATTCTTGACCAAGGGGGCTGGGGGAACCTTTGGATGCCATCAATTTAAAAGCATGCTTAACAAAATTATTTGATACACAAGCAAAAACAATTGAAGATCACCGGATTAAAGTAGCTTGGTATCTTATTTTCTCCATTAATTAAATTATATTTAGGTAAATGTAGGTAGCCTACTTTCTTTTACTAAAGATGTGAATTGTAAATGGAAATACAGATTCACTTTCTCATTTAAATTTAATGCTGCATTTTTTGTAAGCAGTTAGAAAATGTTGTCATTGGCATCATGAAAACATTTATTTGCTATGCCAAGTTGTTCTCCATGAACATCTGCTGTTGATTTTGATGGAAAGGGGTAGGATTGTAAAGTCCTATTTAAAACTATATCCATTCCTCTAAGTAGCTACATATTACATACCATGCACCTTGTGATACTCTGGGAATACAGATGTAAATGGAAACATTTCTGTTCTTTAGGGACTCAGTCCTACAGCAGACTCAAACCTACAAAGAGTTACACAATTAACTAGAGATAAGAATGTACCATGTTAACAGAGTATTAACAAAATGCTCAAAAATAAAGCATTCTGCAGTTAGGAAAAAGAGGCAAAGGAGTACTCGAAGAAAGGAGGATTGCCATGTACCAAGACATGGAGGAGAGGAAAATTACAGTGTGACCCGAAAACTACATAATTCAGGATAAAAACTAAGAGTATTTCTAGAGTTGATATTCAAACGTGAGATGCCTATCCATCATCCAGTCAACACTGGTGCACACAAGATAAGAAACAGACATGGAAATTCATCTGGTGACAATATTTATTGAGCACCCACCATGTACTTGATATCAAACGAGAAACTAAAGAGTAGGTAAAGGAAAAACAAGCTATGAAGACTCTTAAAAAGAAAAAACAAGCTATGAAGGCTCTTAACATCTAAGGAGGAAGAAACAGATAAGTAACACAACTTCAACATTAGCTACAGAGTAATAAAATGTTACAGAACATGTACCCACAGAGTGTTAAGAGGAGCAAAAACAAGAGATACAGAAACTTGTTTCCCAAAAATGATAATGATAGAGGTGTGAACTAGATACAGAACAGGAAAACTGAAGGCATAAAAACATACAGTAAAAACAAAGCAGTTCATATAAAAAGGCAGAGGAAAAGGCCGGGGGCAGTAGCTCACTCCTGTAATCCTAACACTCTGGGAGATCAAGGCAGGCTGACTGCTTGAGCTTATGAGTTCGAGACCAGCCTGAGCAAGAGTAAGACCCCCATCTCTAAAAAAAATAGCCAGGTGTTGTGGTGGGCCCCTGTACGCCCAGCTAATTGGGAGGCTGAGACAAGAGGATCACTTGAGCCCAGGAGTCTGAGGTTGCTGAGAACTATGACAACACAGCACTCTACCAAGGGTGAAAAAGTTAAGACTCTGTCTAAAAAAAAAAAAAAAAAACTCAAAAAAAAAAAAAAAAAAAGGAGGGAAAAAAGGAAGTGTGACAAGAGACTAGAAAAACTAGATCATCAAGGGCAGTGAAGGCCATACTTCAGGCAGAAATAAGGAATATGGCAGGACTGAAGAGAATTTAATCATGTAGTTCAGAAATGAATGAGATGTACATGCACACACACCCATATACAAAGAATTGGAATGTACACATTAGAATGCACACAAGGCAAGAAAATAAAGGAAAGGGCACTTGGAAACATGGACAAGGAAGATAGGAAAGAGGGTGTCGGTAGAGAGGGTGTTTCAAAGATGCTAAATGGGCTCAGCGCCTGTGGCTCAAGCAGCTAAGGCACCAGCCACATACACCTAAGGTGGCGGGTTCAAATCCCCAGCCCGGGCCCGCCAAACAACAATGATGACTGCAACCAAAAAATGGCCAGGCGTTGTGGCGGGCGCCTGTAGTCCCAGCTACTTGGGAGGCTGAGGCAGGAGACTCGCTTGAACCCAGGAGTTGGAGGTTGCTGTGAGCGTGATGCCATGGCACTCTACCCAGGGGGATAGCTTGAGGCTGTCTCAAAAAAAAAAAAAAAAAAAAAAAAAAACAAAGATGCTAAATGGATGTTTATATTTACATATTATACTATATTATACACCTTTATGTATTATAGTTCACATTTTAAATAGATTTTTTTAAAAATAAATTTTAAGAGGAAGGTGAGGTTGCTGAATTAAGGAAATGGCAGTGAGGAAAAAGAAAGGAAAGATTAAGAAATAAGTATAAGATCTAAGAAAATTTATAGTCAATTAAAGGAAAAGGATACCACTCCTAGCCAGCTCCAAGTTCAGAGTCCAGGTGGAGGGTGAAGCCTTTTACCAAAGAAGGACATGTAGAGGACAACTATCCTGTAGGAAGAAGAACTCAATTTTGGACATGTAGAACTTGAGCTGCCTGAATGACACTCATAGGACAATAACCAGCAGGTTTTTAGATACACAAGCCAAAAACTTAGGAAAAAATGTCTAGAAGGAAGGTAAAACTTTGGGCACCATAAGCCAGTACAGCAAAATGTTAGCCTTGAGAAAGGTCACCCAAGGAGACCCAAGAAGAATACCATGAGAATAACAGAAGGCCAAGGACAGAATGATCCCAATGAACCTAAAAAATAAGACCTAAACTTATGACATGTAAGGAACCAATACTTTCTCAAATTGTCACTTGATTAATGAAGAAATAAACCATTTTTTTTCAAACACAAAGTTATCAATGACAGAAATGCCTTTCATTTAAGGTGTTTTCTCCTTATATACCATTTAATAGAATCCATTTGACATGTAACCATCGTGCCTCCTAAAACTCAGCCAAAATAAGACTTGGGGTAGCTTCAGTACGATCACCAGATTGTAGGTAGGTCTCTACCATCTGGCTCAGGCATCAGAATCTGTTGTAATACTAGATTTTACCTGCACCTGGCAAAAAGTGGGTTGGGTGTTACAGTTCCTAATGGCAAGGAGCTAAAAGGAACTGGCAGTTCTTTCAATTCTGCCTGCTCATGAACTCAAGATACGGCAGGAATATAACAGGTAAAATTATACTTATGCTGAAAAAATACCTGAATTTTCAAATAACACAATTGCAAACAGAATCCCTTCTCCAAGAATAAAAGCTCAAAAAGCGGAATTTGCTCACATTTTCGTTGAAAATACCACAATGCAAGTAAAAAGGTTGCTCTAATCACAGTACAACCAACATTTACTAAGTTTCATTTCACTCTCATGGCACCTAGCAGAGAGTAAATAAACAAATAATACAATTCACTACAAAGCGTAACAATATAAACAAATACAAATAGACTCAAAATAGTTTGTTTTGTCCTATAAAAAGGCACAAGGGGCTTTACCGTTATGTAAATAACTAAAAATTAAAGAATACCATTTACACAACCACTTATATAGTTATTAAATGAATTTTTGTAATTCCATAGAATTATATTCACGTGACATGAAATACTTACGGTTAACGCTTCACAAATCTGGGGGAAAAAATCTTGTGTCCATACTCTCACAAGTAAGTTGTACTTGTCTATTCATATCTAAACAAAGATAGCTTAGGCTATATATTCTTGAAATATATATTTCTTCTTGTGTGAGCACTCAAGAGATTACTAGAAGTTTTAAAAGCTTTCAAAAATGGTTTATACTATCCTCTGGCCTACACATAAGTCATGTTTAATCTTATTCAGAACAAAGATCATACTGAGTATAATCTTTACAACAACAGAAAGTATCTAATTATTAGATACAATTGAGCCAAAACAGATACCTTACAGAAGACAGTCTTGATTTTTTTTGTTTGTTTGTTTAAGAGACAGGGTCTGACTCTGTTGCCAGGCTGGAGAACAGTGGCACAATAATAGCTCTCACTGCAGTCTTGAACTCTTGGGGTCAGGTGTGAGTCACTGCACCCAGCCTAAAAAGCCAGATTTAAAAAACAAACACAGGCGCCATAGCTCAGTGGGTAGGGCACCAGCCACATACACTGAGGCTGGTGGGTTCGAACTGCCCAGGCCAGCTAAACAACAATGACAACTGCAAAAACAGACAAAAAAAAAAAAATAGCCGGGTGTTGTGTGAGGTGTCTGTAGTCCCAGCTACTTGGAAGGCTAAGGAAAGAGAATCGCTTAAGCCCAGGAGTTGGAGGTTGCTATGAGCTGTGACACTACAGCGCTCTACCCAGGGCAATAGCTTGAGACTCTGTCTCCAAAAAATAAATAAATAAATAAATAAAAACACAAAAAGGAAAAGGTAAGGTGGCTCATACCTGTTTCCTAGCCTTTTGGGAGGCCCAGGCAGGAGGATCACTTGAGCCCAGGAGTTAAAGACCAGCTTGAGCAAGAGTGAGACCCTGTTTCTATGAAACAGAAAAATTAGCCAGGCATACTGGTGTCCACCGGTAGTCTCAGCTACTTGGGAGGAAGAGGCAAGAGGATCACTTGAGCCAAGGAGTCTGAGGTTGCTGTGAGCTATGATGACTCCATGGCACTCTACCCAAGGCAACAGAGTAAAACTCTGTCTCCAAAAAAAGAAAAAAAAAAGTGAAACATTTACTTTTGTCACTGGTTACAAATTTAAGACCACAGTACAATAACATTTAAAAAGCAACGTAAGAGATTATAAGGCAACATATAATTAATACTTAAATTTCAAATTAGTAAAATTTAAACAACATGATCTGAGGGAAGGTTATACCCAGGTCCTTTGAAAGCACTTTCGACCCATGTAATTATTGTGGTATAATTTTTACTAACAAGATAATCAGATTCTTGAAATTGTAAGTTAAAAAAAAAAAAGCAGTAACAGAGGGACTGCAGCTTCTCATTACTCAAGCTTTCCAGCTAGAGAAGAGGGGAAAGGACTCACTGGGCAGAAAATTGAATTAAATGACCACTTAGGTCACCTTTTTAGGGCTACAGTTCTTCCTTGACTTAAATCTCAACTACAGTATAGTACAAAAGATAAAAAAATTCATAAAGCACTGAAATTTCTAAGACATTATCTAAGACAAGGATTTCCAAACTCTGGTGAACATTTAAATAACCTGGACAACTTGTTAAGATAGTTTTCCCTACTGTCTCAAGTACCTATGTACCTACTATCTCAAACTCTTAGAATTAGAATCTATGAAGAGGCCTGCTTGCCCTGGCAATAGAGGCCTCTTCACTGTCTATGGAGAACATGTCTTCTATGTAAGCCTATATCTGTTCTCACACTTTCTCTTCTTCAAAAAAACTTTGTTCCATGCTTGCCTTAAAAAAAAAAAAAAAAAAACTACAAAGATTCAATTAGCAACTTTGTATCCTAGGTGATTCTGATGCACACCAAAGTGTGAGAATTAAGTTATTTGGTTAAGCACATAATCTTCGGTAGTAAGTAATCTTGAGTATTTAAACTCAAGTAAGGAAGCTTGAGTTTAAATACTTAACTAGAGCTATGTTGAACAACTAGCTACCCTATCACTATTTCTAATCTATTAAAAAGGGGAAGAACCACCCAGAACTCAAGTGATTGTTGTAAGATCTAAAGCTGATCATGATGTGAAATGTTTACTACAGCTCCTGGCACATTTAGTAAGCATGAAATGAATTCATTCATTTAACATTTATTAAACACTTATGCAGTATCAGGAGAGGAGGAACATCCCATTAATTTGTTAAGTATTAATAAATATGGCAACTCTGCAATGGTGTCATGAGAACATATAATCAGAGGAATCCTACTGTGAAAAGTCTACGCTTAATTACCAATAGAACTTAACAGGATGAAAAGGAAAGGAAGAACATTTCCAGGTGAGGAAGTACCATAACCAAAGCCAGGTACTTGAAGCAGGAAAACAGAAAGGAGGGCAGGGTGAGTAGGGGAGAGAGAGAATGCCAGAAAGCACTGGGTAGAGAGTGGAGACCAGGCTAGAAAGGCAAACAGGCTCCACCACGCACAGCTGGTGGGGCATGTTAACAATTTCAGTTTATCTTAAAAACAATGAGAAGCCACTGAGGATCTTAACTGTACGCAAAGTTAATACTCTTTGTCTTTCAACAATCTGCATTTTGAAAAACTTACTCAGTCTGGTGTAGAAAACTACAGAGGCAGACAACAGTAGATGCAGGAAGGAAGACTATAATCGAGAGGCAGCTAACGCAGTCCATCTAGAGTGGCTACAACTAGAGAATACAGTTGAAAATGAAGAGCAGACAGGCTTGGCGCCCTAACTCAGTGGTTAGGGCACCAGCCACATACACCAGGGCTGACAGGCTCAAACCTGGCCCAGGCCTGCTAAAGAACAATGACAACTACAACAAAAAGATAGCGGGGTGCTGTGGTGGGCGCTTGTAGTCCCAGCTACTTGGGAGGCTAAGGCAAGAGAAACGCTTAAGCCCAAGAGTTTGAGGTTGCTGTGAGCTGTGACACCATGGCACTCTACCCAGGATAACATAGTGAACTCTGTCTCAAAAAAAAAAAAAAAGAAAAGAAAAGAAAAGGAAGAGCAGACACATTTAAGAGATACTCAGGAGGACCTTATGAGAGACTGACTGAGTATGAGCTAGGAGAGAAAAGAACTGTCAAACTTCAACTCCTATGGAAAGGGCTGGATGGGGATATTACCCATGGAGTTAAAGGCAATAAAGGGAGCTATCTATTTTTCTTCTTGGGGGTGGGGGTGTGGTGGGATGTATCATGAAGTTCAAATCCATCCCAATAACAGGATTGATTTGTACAAAACTCACTCCTTGGTATGGAGGCAAAGTGTGCCTTTACTGGTTCTCAGAGACATAAAAGAACAGGTTTCTGCAAGTGGGTAAAGCAGATCTGCGTAGACTGAAGGCCCTTACTTCCATCAGGTTCCTTCCCTTTACACACTCTCCCAAAGCATCTTTTATGACTATAGTTTAATGTTGCCTCCAGAATGTATACCCCCAGCTGATAAGTCATTTTTCAACTTAAAAATAGTAACATTTGTGCCAAGGAGTAGGACAGGGAGCCAAACAACAACAAAAGACCTGCAAAATCCAAAAGGAATCTTGAAGCATCTGATTCTCACCATCACCAGAACAGGATTGGGTTTTATAGCGACAGGCAGGTCTGGAGCGTTTTCATTAAATTATTTATTTTCCAGAACGGAGACATGCTACGTAGAAAAATCACTCGCAGGATCCAATTCTTTTAAGATTGTCGTCACACAAATAATTCCCCAGTCTGATGTACCAAAAACTAGTTGGCAATTTACAATTAAGGCACTACTGGCATAGCACTTTTAAGTAGCTTGAGCCTGTGCTAGCTCACCAAGCCTGTCAGAGGGGTAAATACGACAATACTGGTCTTCTTCATTACCGATCACAGGTAAGTATTCAGTCAGATCCCGAGAACTTTTAGCAAGCTTTATCGGAAACCTTCCTGTCTCTACGGGTTTAGAAAAACAAGACTGCAGGAGCCCCCGCTGGGGATTTTAGTTTTATCAAACACCTGCCCCACCCACCTCACACACAATAACCTTCCATTCCAGAACTGTAGCTACTGTCAGAGAAGGACGCTGGGAGGTAGGGCCCTGATTAGTGACCGAGGTTACCGGAGCCGGAGGCCAGAACTGAGGGCAGCTATCTCACCCAGTTCTAGGGTAGTGTCCAATTTCCCAAAAGGTACCAAGATCTCTAGCACGGAAATCGGAGCTTCCGAGCCGGCGCGGGGGGCTCTCCCTCCAGCAGCTGACTCGGATCCCGGGCTCTCGTCGCCTCCAGGCCTCTTCGGGGGACTCCGGCCTCTCGGATCCGCTCCTCGGAGCTCGCCGCTCGCCCAGGTCCGCTCAGCGCCGGCCCCACCGCCCGCCCCGCCCGGCCCGCGGGCGGCAGGCGCGTCACCAGGCAACAGTCGCCAGCCCGGACGGCCCCGGCAGGCCTAGCCCCGGCGCGGCTCCTTCCCCATTCCCTCCCCGCCGGCCCCGGGATCCCCCGCAGGAGAGCGGCCGGTGAGGGAGGTCGCTCGAGCTGACCGCCGGTCACTCACCTCTTCCCTCTCTTCCAGGGAGGGGCGGTGCTGGAGCTCGTTCCTCCGCCCCCCTAAACGCCGCCCGGCAAGTCCAGCTCAGCCTTCGCGGTCGGCCGCTGCAGCTGCCTTACTCCATAGCCTTCGCCGCCCCCGCGGCCGCAAAGGCTGGAGCTGGAGGAGGGGAGGGGGAGGGGAGGGGAGGGACTGGGGGCCGAGAGTAAGGGAGGGGGAAGAAGACCGAAAGACCTGCCGGCTAGGGCATGACGTCACTTCCGGCTGGTTCGGAAGGGGCGTGACCAGGACTTCCCTCCGCCCCTAAGCGTCAGGTGGGGGCGGAGTTACAGGGCTGGAGGTGGAACGCGCGCAGGAGCTTCTGGGCACATGGCGGTTCTTTTGACTCCACGGTTCCGTAGCCTTGACAGCCAGAAGGAACTTCCCGGCCCAGGACGCAATGGGGCAGGTTCCATGAACCCTAGTGGTGGCTTCTGTCGGAAAAGAAGGACAGGTAGCCCTATAAATCCTAGCTAAATGTGTAGCAAAATGGGTGGACAGCGGAGGTGGTTGGGACGCTGCAATCAGGAGTTCTGGGGCCCCGCCCCTTCCCTAACTCCGTCCCCTTCCGGGGCCACCTGTTCTCCTAGGTTCTGGACTCCGGACCCCAGACTCAGCCTTTTCGGGGCTTAGTCAGGTGAAGTGATTTTGGAGAAACTTTTCAAATTTTAATATGCCAACGAATCACCTGGGGATCTTGTTAAAATGCAAATTATGATTCTGGAGTGTGGTTTGATAATCTATGTTTCTAATAAATTCCTAGATGATGTCAATGTGGCTTGTCCCTAGGCAACTCTTAGAATAATAAGGGGTTAAAGTCTAGAAGGCAAATTCCTTGAACTGGAGGACTATTTTTTTAACCTAATGCACTTGTTTAATGAAGGGTAGAGAGACAGATTGTCCACAGAAAATAATCTTCACCGTTTATAGCCTCTCAGCCACCCCCCGCCACGCCTCCTGTACCACATGACTCCTCATCACCCACCCACCCCCAGCTCCCACCTCCCCATCCTCTCTGCTTTGTCCACAGTGTCTGGGGCTAAGATTTCTAGGATGGACAGACGAACAGCTTCTGTTGCAAAAGGAATTTGAAGATGACAGATTTTTATTTCTGTCTTTTGTCATGAACATCAGACTGTTATGTAAAATAGGGCAAACTTTTTCCAGTTATCCATAGTGTAGGGAGTATAGAGCTTAAATTCTTTGGTTCTATCCTCCTAAGTATGTAGAGCAACATTCTGAATGTCTCAACTTATTCCTTTATCACACCTAAAAAGAAAAAAAATTTTTAGACAGTCTTAGCCTATCGCCCTGGGGTTGAATGCTGTGGTGTCATCATAGCTCACAGCAACCCCAAACTCCTTCCTGGGCTCAAGGTAACCTATTGCCTCAGCCTCTCGAGTAGCTGGGACTACGGGCGCCCGCCCACACAACTCCTGGCTGTTTTTATTTTTTATTTTTTGGTAGAGACCTGGGTCTCTCATCACTCTTGCTCAGGCTGCTCTCAAACTCCTGAGCTCAAGCAGTCCGCCCCACTTGGCCTCCCAGAGTGCTAACATTATACCAGAGTGTGAGCTGCAACGCTTGGCCTAAAAACTTTTTAATTAAAATTTTACTAGAATGTGGGAAACAAACTGCTAATTGTGGATTCCTTTTGAGGGGCGATGAAATGATTATAGTAATGGTTGCACAACTTTGTGAATACTAAAAACACTGAATTGTACACTTTTAAAATGATGAATTTTATGGTATATTGATTATATGTAAGTAGTTTTTGCTATCTCCAATTAATTTTTTAAAAGAAATTTATGGCATAATCCTAGAATTCTGGGAGGTGGAAGGTAGTAGGATTGCTTGAGATTAGGAGTTCAAGACTAGTTTCTCCTGAAAATAGACGAATTAATGAGGTGTGGTGGTACATGCCTGTAGTCCCAGCTACTCAGGAGGCTGAGGCAAGAGGATCCCTTGAGTCGAGGTTGCTGTAATCTATGATGAAGCCACTGCATTCTACTAGCTTGGGCAACAGAGGGAGGCACAGTTTCAAAAAAAAAATGTGTATACGCACACATATATAGTATAATTTATATATACACATTATAAAAACTTAGAAACTATAAAATGAACATCCTTTTTCATCAACCACCTGTATAATCAGTCCTACATCTCAAAGATTAATAGTTTGAAGTTTATCCTTCCATATCTTTATATTGATTCACACACATTTGTGTGTAGACTGGAATTCATTTTCTTTCTTTTCTTTTTGAGACAAAGTCTCACTATATTGCCCTCAATAGAGTGCTGTAGCATCACAGCTCACAGCAACCTAAAACTCTTGGGCTTAAGCGATTCTCTTGCCTCAGCCTCCCATAGTGGGGACTACGGCCGCCCGCCACAATGCCCTGCTATTTTTTTGTTGCAATTGTCATTGTCATCTAGCTGGCTGGGCCAGGCTCAAACCTGACAGCCTCGGGGCCTGTGCCTGGTGCTGTAACCACTGTGCTACGGGCGCTGAGCCAACTGGGAATTCATTTTAACTTAAGTAGGATCATAGTATAAAAATTGTTCTGTTCAGCTTGATAGTTTTTTATTTTCCCTACTTAATGAGATCCTCCTGTTATAAACATAGCTCTACTTCACTCTTTCTAATGTCTGCCTGCTCGCCTAGAGTAAGGCTATACATGATTTATTTAACTATTCTCTAAGTAATAGACATTTTCGTTGATTCCAGGTAATGATTGTTTATCAGCAAACTTTTTTTTAACAAGAACAGATGAAAGACAAATTGATCAGTTTTATTCAGTTCCCTGCCTTGCTCTCTTTGATGAAGAGCTTGCCATTGGTCAGAAAGCCAAAAAAAGAAAAAAGAAAGGAAAAGCAAAGACCCGGGGGTGGCAACTGTGGTTCAAGGAATAGGCCACTGGCCCCATATGCCAAAGGTGGAGGTTCCAGCACAGCCCCAACCAAAAACTGCAACAACGAAGAAGAAAAAAGCAAAGACCCAGGTGAAACTTGGTAATAATCAAGATTCAAATGTACTTGCATACCTTTAATTGTGTCCTGAAATGCTGTTCTAGAAGATTAAGTATAACTAGTTGTTAATCTTGTAATAAGGGTATATAGGTTCACATAATAATATACTTCACATCAGTAAAGCAAGTGCCTAGGTTTACCCTGTTTTTATTGGCAGACCAATATGGTGCAACTTTACAAATATGTTATAGTTTACCTAAGATGAAAGATGAAACTTAGGAAAGGTACTAGCAGATATGCTATCAAAACTGGAAAACTTACATTTGTTTGTGTAATCTAAATTTGTTAGAAACGTTTTTTTTTTTCCCCAGGATGCTCTGTTCGTTTTCAAGCTACTCAGTTATGGGATGGTATTGTTCACTCCCTTCATACCCATGTGGAAATAAAAAGAAGGAGACATCGTTTACGAACATACAAAGACTGCTTTACGGGTTCTGATGCTGTTGATGTGGTATTAAGTCATCTTATGCAAAGCACGTGCTTAAGTAGCAAGGATATCTCCCGTCTCAAAGGAGTTCGTCTTTGCCAAGTTCTAATGAATCATAAAGTATTCGAACCAGTAGGAGCAAAGCTGTTCAAAACTGAAAAGGAATTAGAGTTTGAAGATTCCAACAGTAGTCTCTACAGGTTTCTAGACAATGAATCGTCTTATGTTTTTTGCAAAAGAAAAAAGGATACTGAGAATGGTTTCATAAATGAAACAAAACCAGAGGAATCTTTAAGGTTAGTGTTAACCAAGATACTGTGTTAGTCCTTGGAAGAACTGTTGTCTTTGAGCTAAATTTGAATGTTATACTTTCCATTTTTCTCAGAAGTCAGTAAAACAAATAGCTGTGTAAAAATTAAACCACACCTGCGTTTACTCTCGAGCTGTTGTGGAAGACAGTATCACACACACTTTGCAGGATTTACCCCAGGAGTGTTATGTCCTCTGGGAAATGGATACACTTTAAAACTTTGAAAAATGACTTAGCCGATGTAATCAAAACCAAAATCCTCTGGAAACTCAGAGCAATCATTTCCTACTCCATCAGAGCAATGATTAACCTTATAATTAGTATATATGCTTTCTCTTTGTTTGGACTTCTAGTTTGCCCACTTTGAGTGATATTTTATTAAATATATTACTTGTATCTTTTATTTTAAGCTGTCTGAAATCCTGTTTGGAAAGAGAGAATATATGAATAAATTTTAATAAATTAAAATGTATATTTAGGGCTGGCACAGTGGCTCACCCTGTAATCCTAGCACTCTGAAAGGCCAAGGCTGAGGCAGGCAGATTGCTTGAGCTCAAGAGTTCTACCAGCCTGAGCAAGAGAGAGACCCATCTCTAGTAAAAGTAGAAAACTGAAGCTAGAAAATCTCTTGAGTTTGTGGTTGCTGAGAGCTATGATGCCATGCACTCTACCCAAGGTGACAGAGTGAGACTCTGTCTCAAAAATATATATATATATATAAATTAATTAATTAAAATGTATATTTGATAGTCATTGTGGCAGGCACTTGTACTCCCAGCTGCTTGGGAGGCTGAGGCAAGAGAATCCCTTAAGCCCAAGAGTTTGAGATTGCTATGAGCTGTGATGCCATGGCACTCTACCAAGGGCCATGGCTTGAGACTCTGTCTCAAAAAAAAAAAAAAAATGTATATTTGAAATGTTGATCCTCTATATAATGAAAAAAATTCACATATTTTTTTAACAGACCAGAAGATGAAATGATTTCAAATCCTCTAGCACAAGAGACTAGTGAGAAAAGAATTGAGGAATTTATTCATATGCCCAGTGGGAATCCAGCTTTACCTCCAAATACTACAGTTAACAAACCTAATCTCCAGCTTTCAAAAGAAGGTAATTTCATTTTTCATTATTTTTTCCGCAAACTTTTAAAGGAAGAACTGATTTTTTAAATAGATGTCTTTTTTTTTTTTTATTAAATCATAGCTGTGTACATTAATGCAACTGTGATACAGTGTGCTGGTTTTATATACAATTTGAAATGCTTTCATCAAACTGATTAACATAGCCTTCATGGCATTTTCTTAGTTATTGTGTTAAGACATTTATATTCTACGCTTAGTAGATTTAACATGTACCCTTGTAAAATGCACCATAGGTGTGGTCCCACCAATTTCCCTTCCTCCATCTATCCTCCTCCCTCCTCCCTTTCCTCCTCCTCCCCTTTCCCCTTCATCTTGGGCTGTAGTTGGGTTATATCTTTCATATGGAAGTGTGGGTGCTTATATATTGGTTTCACAGTAGGGCTGAGTACATTGGATACTTTATCTTCCATTCTTGAGATACTTTGCTAGGAAGAATATGTTCCAGCTCCATCCATGTAAACATAAAAGTCTCCATCTTTTTTTAAGGCTGCATGATATTCCATGGTGTACATATACCACAATTTATAACTCCATTCATGAGTTGATGGGCGCTTGGGCTTCTTCCATGACTTAGCAATTATGAATTGGGCTGTAGTAAACATTCTGGTACAAATATCTTTGTTACAAAATGACTTTTGGTCTTCTAGATATATTTCAATAGATGTCTTAAGGGCAGTTTCAAGTTCACAACAAAACTGAGCAGGAAGTAGAGTTTCCGTATATTCACCTCTTGCCTCCACCAAGAGTCCCTCCCACCCCTTCAACATCCTGCACCCTAATGGCACTCAATGAACCTACAGTGACATGTCATTATCACCCAAAGCTGGGAGTTTGCCCTGGGTCTCCTGGTGTTGCACTTTCTGTGGCTTTGAACAAATGTAGAAATGTATCCATCATCATAGTATCATACAGAATAGTTTCACTGCCCTAAAAATCTTCTGTTTTCAGCTACTCATTCCTCCCTTCTTTCTAACCCCTGGCAACCACTAATATTTTTACTGTTTCTAAGAACTGATGTTTTAGATCTGATAAAAATAGTGGTTTTGCTGCACTGTCTCTGCTTCCCTTCCCTGGGTTTCCTTCTGCATAGCAATTATATCAGGCGAGACAGGCGAGGCAACACAGAACTTCCGCCACTTTTTTTTTTTGAGACCAAGTCTGTGTTACCCAGTGTAGAGTGCCTTGGCATCATAGCTCACAGCAACCTCAAACTTTTGGGTGCAAGCCATTCTCTTGCCTCAGTCTCCCAAGAAGCTGGGACTACAGGTGCTCACTACAATGCCCAGCTATTTTTGGAGATGGGGGTCTCACTCTTGCTCAGGCTGCTCTCTAACTCTTGAGCTCAAGCCATCCACTCGCCTTGGCCTCTCAGAGTGCTAGGATTACAGGTGTGAGCCACTGAGTCCAGCCCAGAACTAACACCACTTTATTTTATATAATGACCATGACCAGATTAACTGAGGTGCTAATAGAGTATATATTATACTACTAGATAAAATATGCAGAGTCACTACCAGTTATTATTTGTAATCCAGGACCATCTGCTTATGAGTGGATCCTTTGTCATTTCTAGGAATCCCTCCCAAACATCTCCCGGCCCTTTCCTTTCTTAGAACAAACTAGCTAAGCTGTTACACCACGTCTCTTTACTTCATCTACTTCTGTTTTTTTCCTTCTATTGCATTAATGGTGGAAAGAGGAGCCCTGTAGTCAGGGCAGTTAGGAGGGATACGTACACAATTCACTGATGGTTACGCCCTTTACTGCATTTGGTTAAAGCATGATTTGCACACTAGAGGACCATAGTTTATCAACAATAGGCTTGAGAAGAGACATAAAAGGTTCCCAAAGACAGGGAGAGTGAGAAGACGAAATGGAAGAGAATTCTGAGGAAGACTGATATTTAGAGGAAAAGCAGAAGAAGGGCCCCCAAATAAGGTTTTTATCTATTACAAATGAAAAAAGGAAAACTTTCTCCCTCATTTTCCTTTGAGGTCATAGGGTATCTCTAGAAATTCCCAACTAAAAGTGTATGTAATTTATCAGTAAAGGTATTAATAATAATTTCCACTGGCTGGGTACTGTGGCTCACAGCTCTAATCCTAGCACTCTGGGAGGCCAAGGCAAATGGATTGCTTGAGCTCAGGAGTTCAAGACCAGCCTGAGTAGGAGCAACACCCTAAAGACCCTTTTAGTCTCTACTAAAAATAGAAAAACTAACGGGACATAGTGCTCACACCCGTAGTCCCAGCTACTTGAGGCAAGAGGATTGCTTAAGCCCAAGAGTTTGAGGTTGCTGTGAGCTATGAGCTATGATGCCAGGGTACTCTACCCAGGGTGACAGAGTAAAACTCTGTCTCAAAAAATAATAATTTCTGCTTAGAGAGCCTTTCTCTTTGTTAAGCAATTTGTTATGCATTTTATATTTATTATCTACAATTTCATAGTAAACGCATAAAGGGGAGTAAAATTCTAATTTTATAGTTGGGGAAATAGCATGAGAAAGATCACATTTTTTAAAAAAAAAAGGACAGGAGGGAAGCAGAACTGGCACTCTAATGTACACTTTTAAACGTTTTTATTTTTATCTTTGTTATGCATGTGTAACGAAGAGCTTTCAACTAGCCCCACAAGATTTATTACAAAAAATAAAATTCCCGGGCAGTGCCTGTGGTTCAAAGGAGTAGGGCGCCAGTGCTATATACCAGAGGTGGCGGGTTCAAACCCAGCCCCAGCTAAAAACTGCAAAAAAATAAAAATAATAAAAGTAATAAAATTCCCTACCCTTTCCTTCTCACCCATTTCCTCCTCGCCAGACGTAGTCATTTACACCTGATAGGTCTAAATGGCATGTTTATATTGCTGCTTCAAGATGTTTCAGTTTCAGAAACAACTATTAATCTTCTACAAGGGAAGATGAGTATTTGGGCCTCCTTCCTTCACATCTATCTTCCAAGCACTCCCCCATTCCCCCATCTTTTCAATACAATTGGATTAGAGCAATAAGCTGTGTTGACATTATTTTGGCAATAAAGGCTGTTCAGAGTCGAGCTATATAGTAAACCATGATTCTTTTTTCTTCACCGCATTTTATTCTCCTTAAAGCAAATATATTTTTGTTCTCTGTGTGGTTTACACATTCCTGCACATTTCCAACTACAGACCCCCTGACATTTATTATCATCTATTGAGATAGTCAGGTATTTTATCAGTTTCTTCTTCTTAGGGAAATCTTCTCCATGAGATTTCTGTTTGGTTTCACTCTGGACTGGTTGTCCTCTCTGCTTGTTCACAGTTGTCGTCCTAGGCTCTCCCTTCCCCATTTTAGGGGGGCAAGGGGGGGTTTACCTTTGCCTGTCTCTTATATGGGATCTCCTATTTCTTAGCTTCTGTGCCTTCATTTTTTCTTGTTATGCCTGATTTTGGTGACACACAGTTTCTAGTAGTTTTCTGAGAAAGGGCATCTGGGATACAGTTCTCTTTATTTCTGAAAAGACCTTTATTTTGGCCTCACATTTGATTGACAGTTGGAATTCTAAGTTGGAAATAATTTTTCAGATAATTTTTTAAGGCATTTCTACATTGTCTTCTAGCTTCTTGTGTTAGCGTTGAAAAGACTAAAGCCATTCTTTTTTTTTTTTTTTTTTTAAGACAAGAGTCCCCCTCCTGACTAGCTTTATATCTAACAGCAACCTCAAGTTCTTGGGCTCAAGCAATCCTCTTGCCTCAGTTTTTCTGTTTTTAGTAGACACAGGCTCTTGCTGTTGCTCAGGCTAGTCTCAAACTCCTGAGCCCAGTGAGCCACCCACCTTGGCCTCCCAGAGTGCGAGGATTACAGGTGTGATCCACTGGCCTGGCTTTCTTTTTCTTTTCTTCTAAAAGCACTTTTAGAAAAATTTCCTCTGTCATGGCATCTTGTTCTTGTGTTGTGGTTGCTTGTTTTGGTAACCTCTATGTCCCTGGCACTTAGAACAGTGCCTAGCTCAAAATAATTCTCAA
This sequence comes from Otolemur garnettii, assembly GCF_000181295.1. Taxonomy (NCBI): domain Eukaryota; kingdom Metazoa; phylum Chordata; class Mammalia; order Primates; family Galagidae; genus Otolemur; species Otolemur garnettii. The sequence continues at coordinate 20,477,216 of NW_003852402.1, forward strand.
TATGCCAGAGAAGGAGCACTTATAGAAAGTTAAAAAATAAAAAATGAACAGTTCTCAGTAAATGTTTGTGGAAATAAATGAATGTTCTATCTTAATGCTCGTGCAGATGAGTCTTCTTCCTACATTCCTACTTATTCATAATATATCTAATTGGTGACTTGATAAACTTTTCCTTTACTCTTTTCATATGTAGCTATCCTTGCCTCCTTACTCCGGGTGTGACTGCTTGAGACCCACTATTTGTTGTATATCTTTTTCTAGCACCTGATTCAGGGCCCTGCACAATGTGGGTTTTTAAACAAATATGGTCTGATTGATTAGAAGCCACTGATGATCTCAAGTGTTTACTGAAAGATGTTAATTTAACTCCTTTTTGGCCAATAACTTGGAGAAGGCAAACTCAGATACCTTGGTAGCCGGGCAGATCAGAGAGCCAGTCGTATTTAATTATCAGACACATAGGAAAAAAGCATATAACGTTATTTTTTTCTAGAAACATATGGCCTTTTCAGGATTATCTTGTTCTTCACCCAAATGACACAGAGGTAAAAGTACTAGGAAATCAATTTTTATTGTCGCAAAAACAGTGAGACAATACCATGAAAATGGCAGCTGGCACTCAAGTTTGGGATGCAGTGGGGAGTGGTGGGATTTGGGGTGATCTGGAAATGAAGTGCCAGTCCCAGGGGGCGGCCCTAATTTATATCAGCTGATTTGGGTCAGGCATTAATTTAGGCCCCATATTGTGACATTTTATGATTTTTGTAAAATAAAAACTTGAAAATATTTTATATGAAATCTCCTATTTTTATACAAGTCCATTTTTTAAAAGTACTTTAAAACCAAACAAATCATGGCTATTGCCCATAGTCCACAGGTCACTTGTATTGGGAGCTCTGCACAAGAATTATTATAGCTGTTACTTTTGTAATTTTGTTTAATTAAAAACAAAAGATGATTATGATCTGATGGTTAGGGTAATGAAAAAATTAACAGGAGGACCAGAAATCCAAGTTAAGATTAACCTAATACTGTATTTTAATTTCATTTAAAAACAATAAATCTTTTCTGGTGGCTCCTGTGGCTCAGTGGGTAGGGCACTGGCCCCATATACCGAGGGTGGTGGGTTCAAATCCAGCCCTGGCCAAACTGCAACAAAAAAATAGCTGGACATTATGGCGGGCGCTTGTAGTCCCAGCTACTCGGGAGGCCAAGGCAAGAGAATCGCCTAAGCCTAAGAGCTGAAGGTTGCTGTGAGCTCTGACACAACGGCACTCTACCATGGGCAACAAAGTGAGTCTCTGTCTCTAAAAAAAATAAATAAATAGGGCGGTGCCTGTGGCTCAAAGGAGTAAGGTGCCAGCCTCATATGCTGGAGGTGGTGGGTTCAAACCCAGCCCCTGCCAAAAACTGCAAAAATAATAAATAAATAAAAACAATGAATCTTTTCTGATTGGGAGTAAATAGAAAAGAGAAACAACGAATTACAGTTATCTGCTGCTATGAATAGAAAGCTAATTAGTAATATCATATTTTTCTCAGATGTGTAAAATAATTTATAAGCATGACTGGTAGCTTTTTATATTTGGAATTTACCTAGTGTTGGCCTTAAAGCTAGACAATCAGTATAACCAGAAAATAAAATGAATGTGGTTCATAATCTCACGTCTGTTAAAAAGGTCAATTTTTTTTTTTTTTTTTTTTTTTGAGACAGAGTCTCTGTTGCCCCTGGCTGGAGTACCATTTCATTAGTCTAGGCCACAGCAATCTCAAACTCCTGGGTTCAGGCTGTCCTCCTGCCTCATCCTCCCTACTAGTTGAGATTACAGGCACCCACTACACCCCCAGCTAATTTTTCTGTTTTTAGTAGAAACAGGGTCTTGCTTTTGCTCAGGATGAGCAAACTCCTGAGCTCAAGGGAGCCTCCCACCTCAGCCTCCCAGAGTGCCAGGATTACAGGCATGAGCCAAAGCACCTGGCCCTAAAGGTCAACCTTGAAAAAAAAAAACAATAATATGTAAATGTAAATTATTCTAGTATTAATCCATTTTATTACTATTAAAATAGTTTTTCTTTTGTATTTAGAAATGGAAAAATGTTATCGTATTGGTTAAATGTGTGTATTTTATTTGTCAGTCTTGATAGTTACAGTATTTTTCTTTCTAAGCTACAGAAGCTGTTTGGAAACAACAAACATTGTTACGTATCTTTCAATTGATTGACCTTCCATTCTTGGAAAATATTTTGGAGCCTCAAGTTAAAACACAAAATCTTCAATTAAGTAAAGAGGAAGATCTCGTTATCTCTAATACTTGCCTAGACAGAGAGGTTATTCCAAGCTTATGTCTACCTGAGTAAGTGACCACTTTTATTGTCAAATAATTTATAACTAAAAGGTTTTTAAGTATCTGTCTTTGGTATTTTAAAATGTGAGAACATATTCATCTTATTAGCTGACATGTCTATGGAAAAATTAATCATTGTGAATTTTTATTTAATCTCAGAAAGCCATTGGTTATGATCTATGAGATTATTAGAAATCAAGTGCTTTCATTCACTTGAATTCATTTATATGTCAATCATCTTCTCCCTGCAGCCATCCAAAGTTACATCATTTTCTTTGCATGACCTAAAAATAATATAACCATCACAATTCTACAAGTTTATTTATTCTTTCCCAGTAAGAATCCACTGTCTGGAAGAGGAAACATACATGAAAGAAAAAAGTGTGGTCCAATGAGATAAGCCATATCATAAAATCAGCCTCATTTGTGAATTAAGTCAGAGAACCCTATAACTTGAATGAGGCTCCTTTCCCATTTGCTCTCAACTTCAAGATAGTTGTCGCTCCTGAATAAACCAGCTGCTAGGAAATGGGGGTCTAACCTACAGTGCTGTTGGGATCCCAGCAGAGAGAACTGATGTAACCCTCTCTCCCCCGTGGGACAAACAAGAGTAAAGAACATCGACTCCCAGGCTAAGGATCGAAGCTTTAGATCCTGGGAAGAGGTTAACAATCACTGACCTGTGAACCCCCTTAGTCAACTGTGGTCCTGTTTGCACATGGCAAAGTTTTCTTATTCACAGTAGGCAAAAAAAAATTTTAAAAGCCTAAAGGGCTGACTCTTTACTGCCCTTGACTCAAAGATAGCACGAGGACATCAAAAAAGAAACAGGGTGTCTTTGAATATTTGTGCAGGAAACTGGCAGTGGCCAGTCTGCCTTTATGAGCTTCTAGGCAGAATGGGCAGGTTATCTGTCAGAGAAGAGCAATCACACTGCCGTTAGTGTTTTCATCCACAGTACTGCAATCTAGAAGATAGTGAACGGCACGTGCTAGGCAAGACATACCATTCATGGGGAGGCAGAAGAGAAGGAAGGAAAGAAGGCAGGTAGGCAAGATATTGGATATTTGAACATCAGCAGAAATTCATACTCAGGAGCCCCATCCAAAGAAAATACTTGAGGAAAGACTTTAATCAGACTGCAAAGAAATAACCAAACCTCAAGATGGGGAAAGAAGAAGGGAAGGAGCATTGGTAGGTAATACACCTCAGTCATTGCTCTCTCACTGATCATTTTCCTTCCCTCCCACTCTGTGTGCATCATGTGATAAGACTGTGAGAGAATGTGTAAAATAAAAGGTAAGCCAAAAAGAAAGGACACATATTCAGGGAAATTATAATAAATACTAACCTATCTCAGTAAGATCTGAGGGTTGGAGGGCAGCAGATGTGAGAAAAAGGAAATTAAAGGGCCTCCAAAGAAGTCACTGGAGGGACAAGACCCTTAATTTCTTATCTTATAGGGGGTAGAAAGATAAGAAGGGAAACAATATGTGGTGGTTATGTAAACAGGGCATCTATCTGTCTTGGGGAAATATATAATATTTAATACCTTACTTTCAAATAATAACAGAACCATTGGTATTATATTATTGGAGCAGTTAAAGGAAGGGGAATCCCTAATGGCATGAAACTTCTCTGAATGAAATCTAACAAAATTAGAAATGTATAATTAGGTGGCTAAAAAATATGTCAGTCCTTTGAAAATAGAGGTACATAAAGGTACGGTGCTATTTGGCAAGGAAAAGAACCTCTTCCCTCTCATTCACTCCTTCATCCAGAAAAATGTATCGAAGTGACCTGTTCAAAATAACGTCTTTAGATTTTGCCAAAGGTACACTAGATTTAATTATGTTTATCAAATAGTGCGTTAGTTCAAGGTAAATGTTAACATGGTTTGGTTTTGCATTTTTCCCTCCAGGATTGACGACTGGCTTAATGCAGCCATCGAGTGCTTAGAGTATTTCCCTGACCAACTAATAGTTACAGTGAGTCAGGAGTTAGTGCAAAACAGAAATGAAGAGACAAGATCCGACATTCAGAAGAAGATACTCTTTAATGTCATAGTAAAATACTATCATCAAGAGAGAAATTGCCTGTTAACTGATGAGTATTCTGATATTCACGCCGCAGTTATTGAACTTTTAGGTAAGAGGAAGTGTATACTTTTTTTTGTACAAGGAAACATTTTAAAATACACAAGTTAAAGTAGAAAATTTTATGTATCATGAGTATTAGTTTTTTTTTGTTGTTGTCTTTGTTGTTAAGATAAGATCTCGCTTAGTCACCCAGGCTAGGGTGCAGTGGCACAATTAATAGCTCACCACAGCCTTGATCTCTTTGTCTCAAGCTATTTTCCCACCTCAGCCTGCAGGGGAGCTGGAACTACAGACTATCCCACCACCCCAGCTGACTTTTTTTGTTATTCTAGAGACAGCAATCTCCTTATGTTGCCTAGGCTATGAGTATTTTAATATCTTTCTTAAATAATGTCAAAGTCTTTTTTCACTTGACTACTGTTTGTCATGAAAATTATACTATCAAATGTAACTAATGTAGTCTAGGACATAAATCTAAGGTACAATGCATCACAGGGATGTTCTAAGAAACATATTGCTATAGTACAAAGATTAGAGAACAGAGGTACCTGGAAAGACTGAAGTATTAAGTTAGTAACAAAAAAAATGAGTTATATGCAGTGGCTCTCACCTGTAATCCTAGCATTCTGGGAGCCCGAGGCAGGAGGATCGCTTGAAGTCAGGAGTTTGAGACCAGCCTGAGCAAAGCAAGACCCCCATCTCTATTAAAAACAAAAATACTAGCTTGGTGTAGTGGCAGGCACCTACAGTACCAGGTACTGAGGAGGCTGAAGCAGGAAGATCATGAGAGCCCAGGATTTTGTGGCTGCAGTGAGCTAGGATTGCGCCACTGCACCCCAGCCTAGGGGACAAAGCAAGGCACCATGTCTTTAAAGAAAAATACTATTTGGTGATGCTGGATACAGTTACACAGCATATAGATAATGTGTTTGCAACATTTTATAATAAAGTATTTTAAGTGTAAATGAACTTCAAACGCATTATATGTAGCATTTTAATTGACTACTAAGTAAATACTGTGCTCTCCATTTTCTATCTCATGTTCTGTCATCTTTGTAACCCGCATAACAGAAAATGAGAAAACAACAGAAGCGCTTGAAGCCATACAGCTATACCTAAGACTGCTGTTGCCCAATGTCAGAGAAGAATTACGACGGCTACTTACTTTTATGGCTGTTGCATCACAGCCTGATGCCTACAAGTTGCAAAAACAGGTGAAAAGGTTTACAGTGACAGTTTTATTTTAATACAATTATCTGTTATTTTTTCTTCTAAAAACCATTTCAGCTAATGTTAATCTTTCTGTGTACAGTATGATAACAAAACAGTGGTCCTGAAAACTCTTGCCAAAGCAGTTTTGCAAACAAAATTGTTATTAAAAGTACAAGCAGAACAACTGGCCTGGTTTCTACTGGAGCATCACACTGAACTCTTCAAGGTACCTCTGGCAGTTCGCCTGGGCACATTTACCACAAGCTATTGGGATCAAGCAGAAGGCAAATAATTTACTTAATAAATAATTTACTAAGAACCTAGAATGTTCAGAGTTCAAAGGAATGCTATTTCCTCAGACCCACTGAAGATAAGGAAGTAGCCTTAACTGTTTGGGGATCTGCAAATATTAATATATTGATTAATTTATTCAACTGTGGTATTACCGTCAGACACTGTTGTGAGTCTTGGAATACATCAGCGAACAAAACACAAAGGTCCAGACCCTTAACGAGCTTATGTCCCGGTGGAGGAAGACAGATAATAAAAGGTGCACACTGTAAATGATCAAGTCATGGAGTTGGATAGAAGGTAATAAATGTCATAGAAAAACTGAAAAGAGCAAGTTAAAGAGATTCCTGGACGCTAAGGTGGGCTGGGTAGGAGCTTACAGTGTTAAGTAGGGTGGCCATTTTCCCTCCTTGGGAAAGTGAGATCGGGGCAAAACTGGAAGGGGAAAAAGAGTCAGTCAAGTGGCTGTGGGGTCAAGGGTAGTGATTGGGCAGAGGGAAAATGGTTCCCAAAAGACAGGCAGGTGGAAGAGGGAGGTGCATGCCTGAGCACCGAGGAACAGCAGAGAAGTGCTGCATAGAGGGGAGGGTGGTATGAGATGAGATCAGAGGCTGGTGCGGCACCCAAGTCACGGCAAGGCTCCCTAGGCCACTGGAGGTTGCTTCTCCTTGGAATACTGCTAAAGTGGCCCCCAGATTCCAACTAGAAACTTAGGACGTTAACTCTCTCCTCCTCTTCCTTACCACACTGCCCCTCTTCACTTTCTTCTTTCTCAGCCTGCCTCCACCCCTGAGCAAATGAGTTTGCCTCTTTCCTACATATGCTACAGAAGTTAGAATGGATTTTTTTTCTTTTTTTAATCTCTCTAATGTCAGAACTAACAGTGTCATAAAAAAGCATACTGGCTCAGCTCCTGTAGCACAATGGTTACGGCACCAGCCACATACACTGGTGGGATCAAATCTGGCCCAGGCCAGGTAAACAACAATGACAACTGCAACAAAAAAATAGCTGGGGCTTGGAGCCCATGGCACCGTGGTTACGGCACCAGCCACATATACCAAAGCTGGCAGGTTCGAACCCAGCCCAGGCCAACTAAACAACAATGACAACGGCACCAAAAAATAGCCCGGCACTGTGGCGGGCCTCTGTAGTTTCAGCTACTTGGGAGGCTGAGGCAAGGGAATTGCTTAAGCCCAAGAGTTTGAGGTTGCTGTGAGCTGTGACACCACAGCACTCTACCCAGCGTGACAGCTTGAGATTTTGTCTCAAAAAAAAAAAAAAAGAGCTTGTCCGGTTTATAATTCAGAGGCTTCCTACCACCCACTCATTCCCCCACATCTTCAGTCCCCTTCCCCTATTCATTGGTCAAAAATATTGAAATCCTGGCTAGAAAATATTCACATTAAATATTTGACAACACCTGTTTTTATGTAGACACCAGTTACTTTATTGGACCTGGTTGGTAAGAAACTTAAGAAGCTTCTCCATGGAGAAGATCCAGATGCCATATCAGGTATGGATTCCAACTCCTTCCTCTTCTATCATTAAGTGACTGCTGTGCCCAGGGGGCTTAGAAAGCACGAGAGATGGTTACAGTGAGGTTCTTTCTCAGTATCTCCAGGGCAAGTTCTCTACTCGTTCTTTCTGGAAGACCTTTGATTACTTTCTATAAAGGTGGAAACGTGGTCTCTGCTGCTCCTGATTCTCCCCTCTCCTTCCCTTCTTACCCACTTGCCTGCTCCTTCCCTCCTGCTCTCCCTCTTCTCTCTTTCTCTGATTCTCTCAGATTCTTTTTCTGGTTTTTTATTTTTTGAAACAGAGTCTTACTATGTTGCCCTCAGTAGAGTGCAGTCGCATCACAGCTCACAGCAACCTCAAATGCTTGGGCTCAAGCGATCTCTTGCCTCAGCCTCCCAAGTAGCTGGGACTACAGGTGCCCACCACAATGCCTGGCTATTTTTTGTTGTAGTTGTCATTGTTGTTTAGCAGGTGCCGGGCCGGGTTCTAAGCCACCAGGCCCAGTGTTTGTGACTGCCGCCCTAACCACTGAGCTACAGGTGCCGAGCCTCTTTTTCTGGTTTTTCATTCTCTCTGCCTTGCCCCCTTCTTTCCTAGGGGAAGGATCAAATTTTATAAAGAGCCTGAGTCCCTAGTTGAATATGTACAGGACTCAGGATGAGAAAGAACGAATGCTAGAAAGGAGGCTGATGGACAAAAAAAAAGTGGCACATCCAGGTTTTATGTTCAGAGATTAAATGAAGTTGGCAGAGCTGAGGGTAGTGTAGCATAATGGTCAAGACCCCAAGCCCAGGGAGTGGACAACCTCAGCTTCAGATCCTATCTCAGCCACTTGTCAGCCATGTGGTCCAAGCTTGTATTTCTTTATTGTAAGGCACGGCTGATAGTAAGAGCTATACATCTACATCTTAGGATACTGAAGACTTAATGAGAAAAAGCACCAAAAGCTTGACACATGGTGAGCACACATTATAAGCTATTATTATTTCAAGGATATAAATTCTAAATGAAGAGTTGGTCATAGGAGTTTAAACTTTCAGAGGCAGTATAACTGGAAGGTGTTGGCCTCAAGTGTGTTCAGGTGAAGGCCATTGTAGTTAAGGCCACGACAGGCAGAACCAGATGTTCATGACCTTCAGCATCTCCAAAGTCAACTCTCACTGCTGTGGTGTAGTGTGAAGAAGGGTAAAGGGTCTTCATTTGTAGATCAGCACAGGGAGAAGTCCTGTGGGCTGCACATGGTGAGACAGCTCAGCTCACAGAGCTGTGACAAGGGAATGCTATAGAATCCCAAAGTCCTTGTTCACATTTTCAACATGCCTTAACTTATTAGCCAAGTGACTAACATTCTTTGTGTATTTCTCTTAAAACTGAGATCGTATTTTCTTACGTCTCCTATTTGACAGATTTATTTTGGGGATCAAATAACGTATGTAAAATAAGACCATAGATGTTTTGCTAAAGTACAGAGCACTTTCTAAAGAAACAGTAATACTACTCTGGAACCAAGAAAATATGAGTCCAGATAAAATTATGTAACATGTTAAAAAAAAAAAATAAGTCTAGCATAAGGCCAATTTGAGTAAGTACATTTTAGTCACTTTTTTTACTTGCTTTCTCAATTATGCTTTTTTTTTCTTTTGAAGACTTCACATTTTGTCAACCCTTGACACACAAGGAGTTTGAGAAACAAAAGGGAAGGACAATTCAGTATCTTCACCAGCTGGCACTAGAGATTAATAGTAACCCCAGCCTCTCTTTGAAACAAAAGAAGAAATTAATTAAGGAATTTCAAAAGCACCATCCAGAAGCTTTGGATTGACATTTCTGACACGAGAAACCACAATCAATTCGTAAATATAAACATTTCTCTTCTGCTTTTCTTAAACTGCCGTATTTCAGAGAAGAGATAGGCTCAAAGCATTTTAAGTATTTTGTTTGTTGTTGTGTTGATTTTATTTTAATCATGTTTAAAATGTTAAGGAAGTTTTTAACCTAAGAATACGAGTTAATTTTCATGTATGCTGATTCACTTAATCATTATGCTGCTAAAATCACTTCCTAATTGTGCTGCTATTATTAGGGACCTACTATAGTTCATTTCCTTAGAATTGTTCCCCCACAGTAAAGGGACTTATCATACATGAGCTCTCTAAGGAAAGTATGCACTTCTCTTAGTATATTATTTTTAACCTTCTCCCTGACGCCGCTATAACCCAAATGGCAGTGAATCATTGAAACAGGGAAAGATGCATAAAGTGGAAGATTTTTTTTTAAGACTTGTCAAGTAAAGGGGAAGATTTTAAAAGCCAAAAATTTAAAACTCATAGATACCTAAAACCATGATTTTGCCTTCTCAGACTCTCCTTGAGTCCACTACGTATTTTATGGTTGTCTTCTTTCCTTTTATTCTTTCTTTCTTCCCTTTCTTCCTCTCCCTTTCTCTCACTCTCTAGCTCCCCCTTGCCCTTTTGCATTTTTTCCTTGCTTGCACACTTGTGCACAAGTGCCCCTCTCTGTGTTTTTATTTTTTTATTTTATTTTATTTTATTTTTTGAGACAGAGCCTCAAGCTGTTGCCTTGGGTAGAGAACCGTGGCATCACAGCTCACAGCAACCTCCAACTCCTGGGCTCAAGCGATTCTCCTGCCTCCACCTCCCAAGTAGCTGGGACCACAGGCGCCCGCCACAACGCCCGGCTATTTTTTTTGGTTGCAGCCATTATTGTTGTTTGGCGGGTCCGAGCTAGATTCGAACCTGCCACCTTAGGTGCATGTGGCTGGCGCCTTAGCCGCTTGAGCCACAGGCGCCGAGCCCTTCTCTGTGTTTTTAAATTGGTTAGTTCACTCTGTCATGATTCTCTTCATATGGCAGAGGTTACATGTTCAATACCAGTTGGAAGTTATACAGAAAAAAACTTCTGTAGTCTTAATTATGTCATTGATCACAGGGAAAGAAAAACATAAATCATTAGTACTTGGGAAAAAATACAGTGAACAGATGTCATCAGTTTTATCTTTTTGTATAAGAACAGTGTCAGTCGTCTTAGATTTGAATACTTAGATTCAGAGTGCTCAACTAAGAAGCTGGATGCAATAGTGCAGGCCTGTAATCCCATCTACTCAGGAGTCCCAGGTGCGAGGATCATTTGGTCCTAGGAGTTCAAGGCCAGCCTGGACATCATAGAAAAGAAACAAAGTTCTCAACTAAGAATCAGTGAAAAAGTTTCAAAGGGCCAAAGTATGATATACTTTCTGAAATTGTGGGCAATTTTTTGTGTGTACCTGTGCTTATGTTATTTTTCTAGAAAGAGGATTCATAGCTATCACCACGTGTTCAAAGGGGATTGTGACTCAAACTCATTAAGAACTACTAAGTTAAGAATCAACACAGTGGGGCAGTGCCTGTGGCTCAAAGGAGGAGGGTGTCAGCCCCATATACCAGAGGTGGTGGGTTCAAACCCAGCCCCAGCAAAAAAAAAAAAAAACACAGTGCTGATTCTCTGTTTTTAGAGAATACACTAAAAGTCTTTTTTTTGTTGTTTTTTGTTTTTTTTTTTTGAGACAGAGTCTCACTGTGTCACCCTGGGTAGAGTGCCTTGGTCATCACAGCTCACAGCAACCTCAAATTCTTGGGCTCAAGTAATTCTCTCGCCTCAGCCTCCCAAGTAGCTGGGACTACAGGTGCCCACCACAACGTCCAGCTATTTTTTTGTTGCAGTTGCCATAGCTGGCCTGGACTGGGTTCAAACCTGCCAGCCTTGGTTATGTGGCAGGCACTACAACCACTATGCTATAGGTACTGAGCCTAAAAAGTCTTTATGTATTTTCCAAAGTCATATGTTTTCCAAATTTTGCTTACTTTGTGGATAAACTATTAGCCTAAATATTCAGATGTTAAAATAAGAGAATTCAGTTAGATGACTTTGAAATTCCTTCCCATTTTAACCTAATCAAGCTAAAAAGCTTCTGTATAGCTAAGGGCACACCAGTGAAAGCAAACAGATAGCCTTCAGAATGAGAAAAGATATTTGCATATTAAGACTCTGACAAAGGAGGTCTGGTGCAGTGGCTCATGCTTGTAGTCCTAGCACTCTGGGAGGCCAAGGCAGGTGGATTGCCTGAGCTTACAGGTTCCAGACCAGCCTGAACCAGAATAAGACCCCGCCTCTAAAAATGGCTTTGTGGCCAGCACTGGTAGTCCCAGCTACTCACAAGGCTGAGGCACGAGAATTGCTTGAGCCCAGAAGTTTGAGGTTGCTGTAAGCTATGATGCCATAGGCCTCTACCTAGGGTGACAAAGTGAGACTCTGTCTCAAAAAACAAAAAAAAGAAAGAAAAAGAATCTGACAAAGGGTTGATAACCAGAATCTATAAAGAACTCATGCTAATCAACAAAAAAAGACCAAACAATCCCATTTATCACTGGGCAGGAGACACAGACAGAACCTTCTCCAAAGAAGACAGATGAAAGGCCAACAAACACATGAAAAAATGTTCATCGTCCCTGATCATCAGAGAAATGCAAATCAGAACCACCTTGAGATATCACCTAACTCAAGTAAGAATAGCCCACATCACAAAGTCTCAAAGCTGAGATTCTGGCCTGGTTATGGAGAGAAGGGAGCACCTTGACACTGTTGGTGGGATTGCAAACTAATTAATATAGCCTCATTTGACAGAGAACTTGCAAAGAACTAAAAGCTGACCTTCCATTCGATCCCACAATCCCATTACTAAGCATCTACCCAGAAGGAAAAAAAAAAAATCTTTTTACCATAAGGCCTTTTGCACTAGAAAGTTATTGGTTAGTTTACAATTGCCAAGTTGTGGAATCAACCCAAGTGCCCATCAACCCACGATAGATTAATAAACTGTGGTATATGTATACCATGGAATGCTATTCAGCCATAGAAAACAATGGAGAGTTTACAGCTTACGTATTAACCGGGATGGAGTTGAAGAACATTCTCCTAAAGTGTCACAAGAATAGAAAAGCAAGAATCCAATGTACTCACTGGTAATGAAGCCAGTAGATGAACAACTACATGCCCACATGAGGGGGAAAGACAAATTCAAGTGGGGTGTGGGGGGAGGAGAGGGGAGGAGGGCAGGGGTTTGGGGAGCTCTCACCTAGCAGGCACAATGTAAGAGCTTCTGGGCAGGGGGCACAACTACAACTTGGACTTTACCTAACAAATGCAATAATGTAACCAAATGGTTTGTATCCTCATATGAATCTGAAATTTAAAAAAATTTCTTCCCATTTTGAAAAACAAAAAACAAGTCAGAATGGTTATTTGACACTAGAAGATAGAACTGCCCTAATCTCTGTACGGTTATTTTCAGAGTTGGGGAGGAAAGTAATATATTTCCAGTGGAAGACCTGAGATGGTGGCTGAAGAGATACCAGGAAAATACTGAAAAGGTGCAGCCACATCCACCTCAGGGGAAGAGGGACAAGTCTCCTTATTAGGACAGTCACCAGTTAACGCTTAAGGGGAATCAGGTGGGGAATTACTGTGACTGGCACCATCTTGACAAACGCTCTAAGGATATTACCAGGTCCTTGGATCTTCAGAAAATTACATCCTTAACAAGTATCTTTCCTCTGAGTCTGTTTTATTTTTTAAATCTCTAAAATAAAAATATGCACATATAGATTTGTACTTAAAAGATTACACCAGGTAATATCAAAGGTACGTTCCAATTCTTTGAGTGGTAACAATCAGGTCAGTGAGGGAGAATGTGTAGTACAGTAACAAGAATACGGGCTAGATTTTGTTAATGCTACTTGACTTATGGGTTCCAAGGGAAAAGATTAGCAGTGAACACCGTGGATTAAGTAAATACAATTTAGAAACAGTAAAATTCCTTGAAGTCAGAGTTATTAAGCATGTTTTAAGTGTTTTGTTTTATTTTTTAGGCTGGGTGCAGTGGTGGGTGCCTATAGTCCCAGGAGCTGAGGCAGGAAGATAACTGGAGCCCAAGAGTTTGAGGTTTCAGTGAACTATAATGACACCAATGAACTCTAGCCCAAGAAACAAAGCAAGACCTTGTCTCAAAAAGAAAGTATTTAATTTGGGCTCAGCACCTGTAGCTCAAGCGGCTAAGGCACCAGCCACATACACCAGAGCTGGCAGGTTTAAATCCAGCCCAGGTCTACCAAACAATGACAACTACAACCAAAAAATAGCCAGGCATTATGGCGGGCACCTGTAGTCCCAGCTGCTTGGGAGGCTAAGGCAAGAGAATCGCTTAAGACCAGGAGTTTGAGGTTGCTGTGAGCTGTGATGCGACAGCACTCTACCCAGGTCCCAGCTCCTGAGTAGGCTGGGACTATAGGCACCACCACAGCACTCTACCCAGGGTGACAGCTTGAGACTCTGTCTTAAAAAAAAAAGAATTATTTAATATGAATGACATTTTCTACAACATTCTGTAATGGAACATATTTTTACCTGTAGATCTGCATATCTGCAGAAACACACGTACACACACACACACACACACACCACTCAATTAGACTTGTTTACAAGGAAAAAGTGACTTCCTCCAAAAGGTTTTTGAAGATTCTGAGGCATTAATTTCTAAAGAGAAATTCCTAACCAAGAGGTGCCACACCACCTAGTGACAACCTCCTAAAATACAGTTATTATGATGAAAAATTCCCAAGGGTATTGATTGTTGGTCAGGTTTAAACATTTTGAGGGAACTTATGTATAAAGCATTTTTTCTCCTGTATAAATCTAGTTCCACCCCCTGAAAAGCTTACTTCCTGGTGGACTATTTAGTAAATTTCTCAAGTCTGATTCAGAATGCCTGAAACTCTGTTTAAATGTCTTATTCAAGTCTAAGTTACAACAGTAATTCTTTGCTTGACCAAATTTAGTCACACTCCTGACCTTTCTCCTGGGCCAAACTGTGCACTTCCTTTTAAAATCCTATTTTAGCTAAGTCAGTTTAGCAAGAACCCTCAACATCTGAGCAGGTTTCTCACCCTCCACCATATCGCCGGTGAAGTCTCATCATCCTGGCCTGTCTTCACTAAGAATTTTCTTAGGTCATTCAGCCCTGCTTCTTGGTTACAAATTCTCACCTGTCCCATCTTGTGGTCAGAACTGAACCTCACATCTTTCCCCACTGCAAAATCCCATAACAGTGGTCCCTGTATCTATATCAAAATGGTCCTGAATTAAGTCATCTTCCAGCAAGTATCATTGAATATTTTTTCTTTGACAAATACTATATAGGTAAATAAAAGATTTTCTAAGTCAAAGAAACAAATTTTGAGACAAAACATTTCTGATATAGCTTATGTGCATAATGTTCGAGGTCAAGGCCATTCTTGAGAACTTCTATTTTTTCTGGAAATCTAACAGAATTTTTGTGGGTTTTTTATTTATTTTTTGAGACAGAATCTCACTCTGAGTGCTGCAGCATCATAGCTCACAACAACCTCAAATTCTTGGGCTTGAGCAATCCTCTTGCCTCAGCTGAGTAGCTGGGACTACAGGCCTATATCTGGCTAGTTTCCTTTCTATTTTTAGTAGCCAGGGTCTTGCTTTTGCTCAGGCTGGTCTCATACTCCTGAGCTCAAGCAATCCACCCACCTTGGCCACCCAGAGTGTTAGGATTACAGACATGAGCCACAGCACCCTGCCCTAAAAAGATTTTTAAACAGGGCAGCACCTGTGGCTCAAAGAAGTAGGGCATGGACCCCATAGACCCCATATGCCAGAGGTGGTGGGTTTCAAACCCAGCTCTGTCACATAACAACCTATGACCAGATACTTCCCAATCATAATGCTAGGGATATAGTGGATATATCGTAATCCCACTCTTTTTTTATCTTCAGAATTTAAAGAGATTTCTGTGGCATAATGTCTAAGGTACTCACTAAAAATAATAGACAGATTATAATAATTTTTGCTTTCATTAAATTTTTCTGAAAATAGAAAAAGTACCCATTACATACCATTTTGAACTTGATTATTTCCTTTAATTTTCAAAATCATTAGATATATTATTTCCAAGGAAGATTTATGGGAAAGCAAGCAACTACAGAGTTCTGTACAATTAGATCCAAGATAATAAATTTTGCATATTGAAAATTTATCAAAATTCCTAATACATTTTGGCAATCTGACGATTTAAAGGCACTTTAAAGGTTGTCTCACTGAACTACTACAGACAGGTTTGAGAAAAATCCCATCTCAAAGTCTAATACCCATGACCATTTCTCCTTCTAAAACACTGAAATAATTCATTGGAAAAATCCATAAGCAATCTGATCATTTTTTTTTTTCATAAAGATTCTCTTATAAGTTGGGCTAATATCTTGAAGGCCGTGTCCATCTGTTCCGGAGAGGGCAGCGAGAAGGACACTCTCAAGTAGGGGCAAGGAGCAGAGCTGTCGAAGTAGAAACAGTTTCCAGGAAGCAGTAGTATCTCTCTCTTCAAGGCTTCTTCTTCAAGCAGTTCTTTTACATCAGAAATGCCTTTAATTTTAATCCACAAAAACATCCCAGCGGTAGGCGCATGCCACTCCGCCAAACCATTTAACCACTTGTCCGCAGCTGCCAACACGGCGTCTTTCTGGTTCCTGTAGAAATCAATAACCCGGCGCACGTGAGCCAGGAAGCCCTCTTCTCCCCACCGGTGTAGGAGCTGGGATACCATAAACTGGTTAAAAGTGCTGGCGTGTACAGATGACGCTTCCGTGTGAAAAACAACTCTCTCTATCAAGGGTTTCGGGCCGGTTAAAAAGCCTACTCTCAACCCAGAGGAGAGGACTTTGGAAAAAGAGTCCGCTCTGATGACACGCCCATCCACATCCATGGACAGAAAGGTCGGTGCCCAGGTCTCATTAAATTGGAGAAAGTAGTAAGGATCATCTTCTACTATGAGGAAATCATATTTTCTTGCAAGCTCGTAGATTTGCTTTTTGCGGTCACTAGTTAATGAGTTTCCAGTAGGGTTGTCGCCATTTGGGACAGTGTAGAGAAACTTGGGGGTGTTTTTCTCGGGGTTCTTCGAATCTTCCGGTTTCCACTTGGAAAGTATTTCTCTGAGGGAGCCCGGGATCATCCCGTGCTGGTCACTGGCCACGCTGATCATGTTGCAGCCCAGTGGCTTCAGAGCTTGAAGTGTTCCTCCATAGATAGGTTCATTTAGGAGAACATTATCTCCGGGGTTAAGGATCATCTCAAACACCTTACAAAGACCATCCTGGCTGCCACTCGTGACACATATGTCCATTTGTCCCTGACTGGGTGGATAATGGACGGTGGGAGGATTATGCAATCTTACTTGGAACTGTTTCAGCCAGGACAACAGCTCCGGAATCCCAGCACTCTGAGAATACTGCAGCGCTTTCTCCATCATCTCTTCTCCAAACTGGATGGTCGTTCCATCTTCCACGGTGATAGCGGCGGCCTTAAAGGGGAACAAGCTCGGATTTGGCGCTCCAGTAGCCAAGGAAATGACCGACTTGGGTGCCTTGATCAATTTACCAGTCACGGCCCGGATGGGAGACGACGTCCTGGACGCGCTGACCGCCGTGAGAAACCGCGCGTAGTTCATGCTTGCAGCCGCCCGGAACGAAATCTTCCCGGCCGCCGCCTGGAGAAACGGGATGGAGGGTCTGTCCCGCCGCTTCTGCGCCCCGCAACCCGCCCCGACACGCTCCGGACCCCCGGAACGCCCTCGCCCCGGGACCCGCCCCTGCCGCGGCCAATGAGCGCCGGCCGCGCCCCCAGCCCCCGGGTCCCGGTCTCGGGTCACCGCCCTGGGCGCTCGGCAGGTGAGGGGCGGCACGGTCACGAGGCCCTTGCGGCTGCCCCGGACGCTGCCTGAGTCAGCTCGGCGCGGGCTGCACCGTGGACCTCGCGGCGCAGACGGCGCCGGCGTGAGTCAAGGGCCATAATCCCACTCGTAGACAGGAACATAAAATTAACAGTGTTGTAAATGCATAGTGATATGAATGCAGAACTCTGTATCACATATTTCTCTTGGCATATGAAGGCTTAAGCAGGGAAGCAGTATTTAAACTTGGTCTTTCAGTCTGAATAGGAGTTAGAGCGGAATTTGTGACTTTTTAGAAGGACTAGAATTTACTAAGGGGCTTGGGATTGATAAATGGTATTTTATACGTATATCCATCTCCCTGGATTGCACGTGTCTTGGTCCTTGAATACCTGAGGCTGGTACTGTATAAAGAGAAGACATGTATTTGGCTCACATTTTGCAGGATGTCGAAGAAGCATCGTCGCTGCGTCTGCTTCTGATGAGGGTCTCGGGAAGCTTTCATTCCTGCAGAAATTTCCGGGAAACTGACGTGTCACGTGACTAGGGGAAGCTCAGGAGAGAGGAGGAGGAGGAGAGTACCGGGCTCTTTTAAACCACCAACTCTTATGTAAATTAATAGAGAACTCATTATCGTGGGAAGGCACCAGACTATTCATGAGGGACCCACCCCGTGACCCAAACTATTTTAGTGTGTGTGTGTGTGTGTATATGTATAAAAATTGTATTTATGTGTCCATATTCTCTTCTATGACAATCAGTATCCCTTAATTTTTAGGCTGTGTGTGTGTGTGGAAGAGCAGACAATACAGAAAGGTTGTCCCACAGAGTCTGACTATCTCAGGACAATAGGAAGCAGGAGAGCCTAATCTGCTTTTTTGTTTGCTTTTTTGAGACAGTGTCACTTTGTGGCCCTTGGTAGAGCGCTGTTCTGTCACAGCTCACAGCAACCTTAAACTCTTGGGCTTAAGCGATTCTCTTGCCTCAGCCACCTGAGTAGCTGGCACTACAGGCCCCAGCCACAATGCCAGGCTATTTTTAGACAGCTGTCTGCTCTGGCTCAACCTCGTTGGAAACTGTGAGCTCAGGCAATCCACCTGCCTCAGCCACCTGAGTAGCTGGCACTACAGGCCCCTGCCACAATGCCAGGCTATTTTTAGACAGCTGTCTGCCCTGGCTTAGGCTTGTTTCGAATCTGTGAGCTCAGGCAATCCACTAGCCTCCCAGAGTGCTAGGCATAAGCCACTGCACCCAGCCTTCTGATCTGGTTTAACTGCACCCAGCCTTCTGATCTGGTTTTTAAAAGACTTTACTGGCTGGGCGGCTCACTCTGTAATCCTAGCACTCTAGGAGGCCGAGGCAGGTAGATCACCTGAGTTCAAGAGTTCAAGACCAGCCTGAGGCTCAGTGGCTGTAGCTCAGCCACATACAGCAGGGCTGGAGGGTTCCAACCCAGCCCGGGTCTGCCAAACAACGACAGTTACCACAAAAAAATAGCTGGGCATTGTAGTGGGCATCTGTGGTCCCAGCTACTTGGGAGGGTGAGGCAAGAGAATCTCTTAAGCCCAAGAGTTCAAGGTTGCTGTGAGCTGTGATGCCACAGCAGTCTACTAAGGGAAATATAGTGAGACTCTGTCTC
>NW_003852402.1:20496830-20499627 GCF_000181295.1 Otolemur garnettii
CACAGCAACCTCCAACTCCTGGGCTCAAGCGAGTCTCCTGCCTCTGCCTCCCAAGTAGCTGGGACCACAGGCGCCTGCCACAACGCCCGGCTGTTTTTGGTTGCAGCTGTCATTGTTGTCCGGCGGGCCCAGGCTGGATTCAAACCCACCACCTTAGGTGTATGTGGCTGGCACCCTAGCCACTTGAGCCACAGGCGCCGAGCCGAGCAAAGCCTTTTAAATGAGGAATTGCCTTTTACCTTCAGCTACTTCACCTCAAAATTCAAACACTACTTACACTATTTGCTTGCAAAAACTTTTTATGCCCCCTGATTACATGCTAGTAACTAGGTAGCACACAAATACATGATAACCAGTCCAGGTTTAGGAAGGGCTGAGCCAGCACTAACCAACACAATCCAAATATAACTGGACAGATCTTTCATTCTGTCCAGCATCCATCATTTCACTTCCATTGTCCTTTGGAGAAACTATCTTCTTTCAGTTTAGGCCATCTTAGCAGGATTGTCAAACCCTCTCTAGCCATACGGAAGATGCATGATCCTAATTGAGCTGAAAAGACTGAACAATTTGATTCATGAGTATAACATTATAAGACACAAAATATAGGAGCTGAGATATTTTGACGGCAGGGCTCTAGAAAGTCTGCCCCTAAGTTTCTATAACCTAAATTCCTAGGTTACTCTGGACTTTTTCCTTCCTAAGGCTGCTGATTCAGCTTTTCTTGGATTTTGTAAGCTATCCTCTGTCATGCTGATAGATTTTGTTTTGCTGGCCCAAATGAATTTCTATTGCTTACAATCAAAAAAGTCCACCTGATGTATTCATTGATGTCACTGCACTCTTTAAATTGGAAAGCTGGAGCCTTTAACACCTTAGTATGTTTACAGGAGAATAGATCATAAAGAGTTTTAAAACAAAATACTAAGATGTGTATCAAGAGTTCTTGAAAAACCCTGAACTAACTTCAAATTTCTTTTCATCCTAAAATATAGTATAGTACTTTTATGAGTGAAATAATACATTTCTGCCAACATAGTAGTAACAAAAAACACTTTATTAAATTAGCTTTAGTCTCCACCTTTTCAAACATATTCTAAGTAAAAATTAAACATTTTTTAATATATGTATAAGATTAGTCCTTCCAACTTTAATATGTATAAATAACACTTTTTAAATACTTATTTCTAAAAGAGAGAAGAAACAGTCATCACCCTGAAAACACTTTAACCAATTCCTAGTCACAGTCACACACAACTACCTTCTAAGGAAAACTAAGCAGTGAGACAGCAAAGATTGTGCTTTCAGCTATGAAGAATTCAACTTAAAATGCATTTACTCTTTCATCTTCTAATGAAAAACAAACCCACTCTCAGAAACAGCATAAACACTATCACGGCAGGCTAGCTCCTAAAGCAAAGAAAGGGCTGAGTTACATTTTATAGTAATTACCTAGCTAAGAAGCCTTTGAAAATTCACAAGAAACTGAAGGATTTACATAAACTCAAGGCTTTATCATAGGATGAAAGGAACACAGTTCCTTAACCTCTTTTAAAAGGAAGATTGAAATTAAACCTTTCAATCACAAATCAAGACTTTCATTCAGAAATGTTTCTTAAATATCAAATTTCTCTTCACAGACACTGTGCCCATTTTCTTCATAATCTTCTCTTGTTACCACCATATCTTCAAAATCATCATTCTCTGATATCAATTTTCCACCTTCCCATGCATAAGTAATAGGGCTGAAAATAAAGGTAAAATAAATGAATTTAGATGCTTTTATAGAACAGTGGAAATCTCTGAGAACATTAATTACTAGCTGAAATATTCCAAGCTCTACCCAATGTCATTTAACAGAAAAATCATTTAAGGCATAAAATAAGCACACTTCTCACACAAACAGAGCAAACTCAAAAGGAAAGGAACCTTGGTCACAGAAAGTGTTCATTTTTCCCTCTGCCCTGAATTTTGGGGCCCTCTACTTCTAATGAAATAAAAAAAACAAGAATATAAGCAAAAGACCAAAAGCCGACTAAGCAGGAAAACATCATTATAACTGAGTCTAAGTTGTGTGTGTGGTAAGAATACATCATCTCCTTAGTCCTCAAAGCAATCCTTGAAGTACCCATTATAACACCCATTTTACAGATTTGGTAAATGAGGTTTAGAGACAAACAGGATTAAACCCAGAACTCTTTTCACAGTCTGTGCTTTTGCTGCTGTACTTTGTTGTGTTTAATAAATGAAACATTTAGAAAACACAGTACAATATGAAAAATTACATGGTGGGACACGGACAATGGGTAAAACTCGAGGAGCTAGAACATTTAGTTTGGTTTTGCTCTGTACAACTAAGGTATGCTTCGTGTTATGACACAGTTCTAATTCTAGTGTTCCTCTCCCCCAAGCCAGAGGGGTAAATCTGAAAAAGGTAAAGAAAAAAGTTAATCAGTGTTTTCTTTATTGTATTTCCATTAATTTTTCATAAAGACTTATATCCAAATGTATTTAAAAATTACATACAAAAGCACATACATAATAAACTTTGTTTTATTCAGTAATTTTATTCAGTAATCCTGAATGCTCAAATTACAGGTGAGAGCTACCACACCCAGCCAGGAGCAGGTTTTTTCCATACGAACTCCTGATTCAAGGTAAGAGACTGGGTTTTAATCTGGTCACGACTAGTTCGTCATAAGGTATTTGCCAGTCATGAACCCTTGTTTTTTATTTACAAATTACAAATTAAGAATGTTGAACAAAACATTCTCAAACAGGGTATAACAGTTTTGAA
>NW_003852402.1:20499805-20519654 GCF_000181295.1 Otolemur garnettii
TCATTGTTGTTTGGTGGGTCCGGGCTGGATTCGGACCTGCCACCTTAGGTGTATGTGGCTGGCACCTTAGCCACTTGAGCTACAGGCGCCGAGCCACAGTTTTGAATTCTTAAGAAAAGAACACTTAAATGTTAAAGTCATTTAAAATTAAAAATATTTAGAATTTTCCAAAATTCCAAAACAACTTATGAATTGACATAACTTACCTTGATGATTCCATTCTTAAATTCTATTCTTGATAAAAACTAGAGCAAGACCCCATCTCTAAAAATAGCTGGACATTGTGGTGGGCACCTGTAGTCCCAGCTATTCAGGAGGCTTAGACCAGAGAATCACTTGAGCCCAGGAGTTTGAGGCTGCTGTGAGCTATGAGGCTCGGCACTCTACCCAAGTCAACTTAGTGAGACTGTCTCAAAAAAAAAAAAAAAAAAAAATAAGAAAAGAAAAGAAAAACTAGCAGGGCAATGTGGTGGATGCCTATAGTCCCAGCTACTCTGGAGGCTGAAGTAAGAGGTTGCCTGAGCCTAAGAGTTTGAGGTTGCTGTGAGCTATGACTCCACGGCACTCTACCCAGGGCAACACAGCGAGATTGTCTCAGAAAAAATAAATAAATAAATAAATGAAAATGAAAACTGTCAAGAAATGGTATCTCAGATAAATCACATAAATAACCTGATTGCTTTGCCTGTAAAAATCTTTTAGGAACAAGGACTGGTTTGCTATATGGAAGGAGTTGCATGTTAATTGAGCACCCATTATGTACCAAACACTATGGTTAGCACTTACATCCTTCCATTACATTTAACTCACTGAAATGCAAGGTTTATCACTTCAATTTCTGAACAAAGGAAAATGAAGCTCCAACTGGTTAAATCAGCTTACAACATGGGAGAACCAGGCTTTAAACGCAAGCCTGCCTACGGACCACCTTTTCTACAAGGTGAATTCCAGGTTTTGTTTCTATATAAAGCAACACTTACTTTTCAGGCAGCACGACAGAAACATCATAATCTGTTGGAGTAAGACATCGAACTTCTGAGTAAACGCGATCCCTAAATCCTGGGAAGAGGGAATTTCCTCCTGTCAGAACAATGTTCTTAAAAAAATGTGGCTGCATTTCTGTAAAAGGAAAACAAAAGGAGAAAGGGGGAAAAAAGGTCTTAGAAATTCTTTTCACTTACTCTGGAAAGACGTAGTAGATGAGGTAAGTTAACAATTAGGCCAGTCTGAGCAACATAGTCAGATATTGTCTCTCTCTACAAAAACTTTTAAAACTTAGCCAGGCATGAAAGCACATGCCTAGAGTCCCAGCTACATTGGGAGGCTGAGCAGGGAAGATCCCTTGAGCCCAGGAGTTAGATCCTAGTCCAGGCAGTGAGTTATGATCAAACCACTGCCCTCCAGCCAGTCTAAGTGACAGAGCAAGACCCCGCCTCTAAAAAAATTAAAATTCCTTGGGTGGCGCCTGTGGCTCAGTGGGTAGGGCGCCGGCCCCATATACTGAGGGTGGCAGGTTTGAACCTGGCCCTGGCCAAACTGCAACAAACAATACCCGGGCATTGTGGCAGGTGCCTTTAGTCTCAGCTACTTAGGAGGTTGAGGCAAGAGAATCGCCTAAACCCAGGAGTTGCAGGTTGCTGTGAGGTGTGATGTCATGGCACTCTAACAAGGGTGATAAAGTGAGACTCTGTCTCTAAAAAAAAAATTAAAATTCCTTTAAACATTTTTTTTTTTGCAGTTTTTGGCCAGGGCTGGGTTTGAACCCTCCACCTCCGGCATATGGGGCTAGCGCCCTACCCCTTTGAGCCACAGGCGCTGCCCCTCTTTAAACATTTTTTAAAAAGCAACTAAGGATTACAGTTACTAGTTGAGGAACCACATGATTTTTGAGATCCAGTCTACGATTTGTAACGAGATTAGAGTATACATAACTAGAGACACTAAGCAGAGTGAAATATGACCTCATGGACCTTTAAAAGAAAAAGCCAGGGTGAGGGGGGTTAACTACTGGCTACTTACTATGTACTCATGCAAGCTGTATGTAAGTGAGTGACATTCTAGTAGCAGACCTCTGATAATTATAATCATTCTTCCCTAAAATGGAGGGGCCTTGCTGTAGGCTGAGATGGTGAGCAAGCATAAAGTTGGAAAGGAGTCTTTTATGGCATTTAACCTATGATCCTTACTTTCCATGTTATCTCACTGAGTGAAACATAATTATTGTGCAATACATACATTTGATAATGTATGCCCTCTTAGACTCTGTAACAGTATTTAAAGACGGGATCTAAGTGTGGGCAAGGCTCAGTGGCTTATGCATACAATCCAAGCACTCTGTAGGGCCAAGGAAGGAGGATCCAGTGAGCTCAGGAGTTTGAGACCAGGCTGAGGAAAAGTGAGACACCAGCTCTACTAAAAATAAAAAAACTAGCCATGCTCATGCCTACAATCCTAGCACTCTGGGAGGCTGAGACAGGTGGATTTCCTAAGCTCACAAGTTCGAGACCAGCCTGAGCAAGAACAGGAGTAAAAAATAGCCAGGTGTTGTGGCAGGTCCCTGTAGTCCCAGCTACTTGTGAGGCTGAGGCAAAAGGATCTCTTGAGCCCATGAGTTTGAATTTGCTGTGAGCCATGACGCCACAGCACTCTACTAAGGATGACAAAGTTAGACTATCTCCAAAAAATAAAATAAAAATAGGAAAATTAGTTAGGTATCATGGCTCACATGTACAGTCTCAGCTATGCAGGAGGCTGAGGCAAGAAAATCGCTTAAACCCAGGAGTTTGAGGTTGCTGTTAGATAAACCATGGCACTCCAGCCTTAACAACAGAGTGAGACTCAGTCTAAAAAAGGGATCTACTGGGGGGAAACATAAGCTTAGCCAGTATCAAAAGCCTGTGGCTCAAGTGGCTAAGGTGCCAGCTACATACACCTAAGGTGGCGGGTTCAAATCCAGCCCGGGCCACCAAAACAACAATGACGGCTGCAACCAAAAATAGCCAGACACTGTGGCGAGCATCTGTGTTCCCAGCTACTTGGGAAGCTGAGGCAGGAGACTCGCTTGAGCCCAAGAGTTAGAGGTTGCTGTGAGCTGTGATGCCACAGCACTCCACCCAGGGGGATAGCCTGAGGCTCTGTCTCAAAAAAAAAAAGCCTATAGTCCCAGCTAGTTGGAAGGTTGAAGCAGACGCACACTGCTTGAGTCCAGAAGTTCAGAGTCCAGCAAGAGCAATACAGCAAGACTCTGTCTTTTAATTAAAAAAAAAACAAAAAACGTTGGCTCACTGCCTGTGGCTCAAGTGGCTGAGGGGCCAGCCAAATACACCTAAGGTGGCAGGTTCGAATCCAGCCCGGGCCCGCCAAACAACGATGATGGCTGCAACCAAAAAAAATAGCGGAGCGCTGTGGCGGGCACCTGTGGTCCCAGCTACTTGGGAGGCAGAGGCAGGAGACTCGCTTGAGCCCAGGAGTTGGAGGTTGCTGTGAGCTGCGACACCATGGCACTCTACCCAGGGGGACAGCTTGGGGCTCTGTCTCAAAAAAAAAGCCTATAGTCCCAGCTAGTTGGAAGGTTGAAGCAGACACACACTGCTTGAGCCCAGAAATTCAGAGTCCAGCATGAGCAACACAGCGAGACTCTGTCTTTTAATTTAAAAAAAAAAAAAAAAAAGCCTACAAAGCACCACCAGGAAATCCGTCAGGAATTAATAGGGATTGGCCATCCCATTTAATAGTTCTGTTCACCAAAATAAGGGTAGAGGCTTAGCACCTGTAGCTCAGTGGGTAGGGTGCCTGCCACATACACTGGAGCTGGCAGGTCTGAACCTGGCCAGGAGCTGCCAAACAACAATGACAACTACAACCAAAAAATAGCCACGTGTTGTGATGGGCACCTGCAGTCCCAGCTACTCGGGAGGCTGAAGCAAGAGAATCACTTCAGCCCAAGAGTTGGAGATTGCCATGAGCTGTGATGCCACAGCACTGTACTGAGGGTGACATAATGAGACTCTGTCTCAAAGAAAAAAAAAAAAAGGTAGCGTTCTCTTATATTAACACTGAGTCTCACAACACTAAAGCAGTATAGTACAAAATCCTGCATATATCACAATTACAACTCTATATAAAATGTGGTATTAATATGAACATAGTTGTGAAATAATGAGGTGATAACTGTTTGTGACTTCTAAATTTTTTTTTTAAATGAGAGGAAAGCATCCTGAATGTGCTAGAGTCTCCCTTATGAACGAGGATGATAAGCTATAAAAATACTCTTTAATGACTTTTCCTATATTAGATTTATAATGTAGGATGAATCAAGTAAAAAAAAAATTTGAGACATGTTCCCTAGGCTGGTCCCAAACTCCTAGGCTCAATTGATCCTCCCAAGTAGCTGGGATTACAGGTACACGTCGTCACGTCCAGCATCAAGACTTATTTAAGTGTATCATGGGATCTGAAATCTCTGTAAATAAAAGAGACTTGCCATTTGCCTGAAATTACTGAGAAGACACAGGGTTCATAGAGCACATGATATTTAAACATACCATTATTCTTCAATATTTTACTGTAATTATTTACGCACCTTCAGGTAAGTTCTGAATTGAATAGACAATGGCTTCTGGAATTCCCATTTCTTGAATGCCTATATCAGAAGGATTAAAAAGTATTTCGGGAACAGCAAATCGCTCATTGGCCAGACGAAGAATCTGTTCCCCAGATTTATATTTTCCACTCAACACCATCTCTTCCCTTGGCTTAAAGGAAAATAAGATTAAAAGTTTAAATTACATTATCTGCTCAGATGGCAAATAATAATTAGTAATGAGTGGGCAAGGTGGCTTCTGCCTGTACATCTAGCACTCTGGAAGGCCAAGGCAGGAAGATCCCTTGAGCTCAGGAGTTTGAGATCAGCCTGAAGAAGAATGAGACCTCGTCTCTACTAAAAACAGAAAATACTAGCCAGGCACAGTGATGGGTGTCTATAGTGCCAACTACTTTGGAGGCTGAGGAAGGAGGATCGTTTGAGTTCAGGAGTTTGAGGTTGCTATGAGCTAGGCTAACAGAACGGCACTCTAGCATGGGTATCAAAGTATGACTCTGTCTCTCAAAAAAAAAAAAAAAAAAGAAATTTTTAGTGATATGTAATACTAATATGTTAACTATGTTCTTGTAAGTACCAACATTCTCAAAAGTTAGAAAAAGGTGGCCTTCTCTCCTGTCGTTCAAACCACACAAATAATTCCTGCCTCTAATACAGCCCCCCAAGGACAATCTAGAAGCTTTATTTCACACATTTTTAAAATACAGAAAAGGAGAACAGAAAACAGGGAACTTTATAATCTATCAATGGTACACTGATTGCAATTTTAGAGAACAAAGAATCCACTTTAAATAATAATAAAAAAAAATCAGCATGTCTTGTGTTCCTGCCACTATCTACTTTCACTTCCCACTTCAGGCATTTATCTTTCCTCCCTACAGCAGGTGTTTACTAGGTGTGTGGTTGTATTCTATTAGTATTTCCCCTTTCCCTAGTGTAAAAAGCCTACATCTTTGAATTTCTTTACTATTCACACTCTATTCAAAATTAATCTCCAAATGATTTAAGAAAATACAGTCTTGGGTGGTACCTGTGGCTCAAAGGGGTAGGGCGTTGGCCCCATATGCCAGAGGTGGTGGGTTCAAACCCAGCCCCTGCCAAAAAGAAAATAGTTTTATCCTTGAAATTACTTGATAACGCCAACTTAGTAGGAGGCCTATGTCCATAACACAACACAAACTTTGAACAACCATGACTTATATTCTCTTGTTCTTTATTTTCTGCTAACCTACACGTTCTGTTGCTAAAGGAGCCAGAAACAAATAATCTCCTTCCACGATATTCTGTATCACTAAAGTAACTGTTTCTTTCAATATTATAGATTCGTCAGCTCTTCTAGAGTCAATTACATTCATTTCATTTGACTTAGATATAAAGGTTCCTTAACATATCAAGCCATCTACTCTCTATTCAGATTTCAGTTTTCTCAGAGTTTTTTCTGACTTCCAAATAAAAAGACCCTCCACTATTCTCCATCACCCTATAGTGCCCTTCTCAGCCCATAGCACTCACCTCCACATATCCACTGCCAAACATAAGATAGTAACCGGTACATAGGAGGCATTCAGTAAACTCTTGAATAATGACATGTGAACCAACAATGTGCCATTCATTGTATTAGGCACATTTCAAACATGCCTGGGTGAATTCTCACATAAACCCTATAAGATGGGGATATTTTTCTTTCAGTAAGTGTGCAATTGGGTTCTTCAAGGTTATACCTTGTTCAGAGGATATTCACATAAAAACCCAAACGCTCATATAAAATATTCCTTTCACTACGTTGCCATTCAATCTGGATATGATCAGATGTCTATCATTTGGGAATTCCATGCTCAAAATATTATTTTTAAGTAAAAACTATCCTGAAAATTACAGAATATTCACAATACTCCAGAGAGAACAAAAACCTATAAATCACTTTAAACTCAACTAAGTTATTGCTTTGGTAACAAAGAGAATATCTTTCCTCACACAGGTATTTTTCCTTCGTAGGCAGAATGGAAATTTTTTCCTTTAAATTTACAAATTTAAAAATACAAATTCATTTAAAGCCAAGCCACTCTGGGTATTAACAAAATAAGCAGGAGGATCGTTTCAGACTTAAGAGTTCTAGACCCCTATGACTACAGAAAAAAATTTTTTGAAGTTTGCTGGACATGGTTGTACATGCTTACAGTCCTAACTACCAGGGAGGCTGAGGTGGGAAGAGCACTTGAGGACTGTCCAGGAGTTCAAGGCTGCAATGAGCTATGATAGTGCTATTGTACTCTAGTCTGGGCAACAAGATGAGACCCTGTCTCTTAAAAAAAATAATAACAATAACCTGAGACAGATGCAGACTTGAAGAATTACAGTTGTCGAAACCTTGGGCATTATCTAGTTCACACTCCTTATTGATAGAAGAGGACCATGTGACTTATCCAAGATCAACTATCTAACTAGGAGAGGGAGCCATAATTAGATATCCTTGTTGAATGTTAGCAATGATGCCATTAGTTGTTAATATATAACCCAGGACAAGCAGTTTTTATTTTTAAGGGTGTAATCCCAAAAGGATTTTTGTTTTAGACTTACATAAATGAAGGAATTTATAAGGGTTGCTGGGAGTTGGTATTTTTGTCAGTGTCGGCCATGTTTACTGCGTGGCCCTCATAAAGTCAGTTCTGGAACCATTAAAAAAATGATCAGTTTATATCACATCAGCTCTGCAGAAAGTGATAATCATTATGACGAGGGCAATTTTCTCCATTTAGGTCAGCCAGATGCATCACACTTCAGTGGGCTTCCTCTTTCTGATGAGAGATGAACTGGAATTTCTATCAGTTGTAATCGCTGTGATATTACAGGCCTTATTTTTATTGTTATTGTTACTATCATTAGCGCTATAAAAGCAAGGTTGCAGCTTTTTCATAAGTATTTGAAAGTACTGTTGAATAAACTATTGCAGTCCAAGCCCCATCCCACCCCTGCCCTTTTTATTTCTACTTTTTCTCGCTCATCGCCTAGGCTAGAGTGCAGTGGCACCATCATAGCTCTCTGCCACACTGACGTCCTGGACTCAAGGGAGCCTCCTACCTCAGCTCTTGAGTAGCTGGGACTACAGGCACATGCCACCACACCCAGCTAATTTTTAAACAAAATTTTGTGGGGATAGAGTCTCACTATGTTGCCCATCCTCTTGTACTCCTAGGCTCAAGATATCCTCTTGTCTTGTCTTCCCAAAGTGCTGGGATTACAGGCAGTAAGCCACCTCTTCCAGGCCTAATGCAACTTTACAGATAAACTGGCATTCCCCTTTCAAATCTGATGTTTCATCATTCACAAAAATAGTTTATACTCTTCATATTTATGTATACCTAAATAATGTTATTATTCCACAGAGATTGAAAGGGTATGTCACTTTCAAAAACTTGCTTTTCTATTAAACAACATGAGACTTCTGATTTATCCATGTTCATCATGTAGCTCTATTTCATTTTCACTAGTGATTATTTTATAATATGAACGTATTTGAAGTTATTTATTATCCTTTCTCTAGTGGATATTTAGGCTGTTCCCAATTTTATTACTGTTTTTTAAAGTATACTAGAATGAATATCAACATAAATGTCTCCTTATGCAAATGTCCTTATGTTTCTGACCAACGATTTCTAACCTCCCAGCAGTCTTTGTCAAGCTGGTAAGTAGAAGGGCAAACTTCACACTGACCCAGAACTGATTTTATCTGAGCTCATCAAAGATAAGGACAAATTATTGTGACATCCAAGATAAATTGCTTCCCAACACTTTGAAAGTCCACTGGATTTTGTCCTTTTCAACTACAATCCTATCATATTAGACCAAACAGGAGTAAAATTTGGCCTTGGGTCAGCTATGTTAATAATTTTCAAAACAGGAAAGTAACCAATTTCTAACTGGATTCAAAGTGATTCTTCGATCAACAGAAACAGATTAACCATAACATAGGTAATGATGCTGTTTCTCTCTAGATTTGTTCCGTGTCCTATCAATTAATTGGCTGATACTCTTTTTCTAAATAAATTTAGTGAGAAACTTTTCAAATTTCACTTGTCCCTGGAAGGTAGTCACCAACAATTCTCTAAGGCCGTACTAATCCCAGCTGAACCATAAAATGCTTTTCACGTATGACTAAGGTGGTCACTTTAATAAATACCCTTAATAAGTTTTAAAATTACCTTACAAAAGCCCTTCTTAATTGTACTGAAGTCAGGCAAAACATAGTCTATCATTACTGTATTTTCTTCTCCTTTCAATCTGGAAAACAAAAACGTTTTAATTTTGTGCATCAACCCTCAAGAATCAACTTCCCAGTATGCAGGCGACAATTATACTTACTTTGCAATATCCATGTCTCTATAAAAATCCTGAGACACATAGCATACATCTTCTTTTACTTGGTTTATCACATGTGTTTCATCCATAACATGTAGCTGCCTAACAGAAATAAAAGTTGTAATATTTGGAATGGGAAAAATTTAGATATAATTCATAATTATCACTTAAAATATATTTTGAAATTTTAAATCTTTTTTTTTTTTTTTTTTTTTTTGAGACAGAGTCTCCCTGGGTAGAATGCTATAGTGTCATAGCCCACAGCAACCTCAAGTTCTTAAGCTGAAGCGGTCTTCTTGACTCAGTGTCCGGAGTAGCTGGGACTATAAGCATAAGCCACCTTGCCTGGCCTACCACCTTGGTTTAATTATTAGGTTTTTGTTTGTTTGTTTTTTGTTTTTCTTTTTTTGAGACAGAGTCTTACTTTGTCACCCTCAGTAGAGTGCCGTCGTATCATAGCTCACAGCAACCTCACACACTTGGGCTGAAGCAATTTTCTTGCCTCAGCCTCCGGAGTAGCTGGGACTACAGGCACCCATGACAATGCCCAGCTATTTTGAGATGAGGTCTCGCTCTGGCTCAGGCTGGTCTCGAACCTGTGAGCTAAAGCAATCCACCTGCCTCAGCCTCCCAGAGTGCTGGGATTACAGGCATGAGTCATTATTCTTTATAATAAATATTCCTAGCTATTTTTGCCAGCTTATCCTCCTCAAAGTTGAAATTCAACACCTTTGTTTGTTTAACATGAGTTCTTCATTCATTCAACCTGGAGGAGTTAATGCACAAGCTCTGGCTCCAAACTGCCTTGGTTTTGGAAACTTCGCATCTGTTGCAACCTATTCTCTCTTTCCAGTTTGCCTCCTCTAATCTGACCGGTGTGGAGGACTATATACCCAAACTTATTAAAATCAAGCCAAATTTTGGGGGGACTGTAGTGAACAGCATTCCCATGCCATAAATGCTACTTAAGAGTTTTCTGTTTTCTGGTTGTAGTGTTAATCCTAAACATGGCCAGAGAAAACAAGAGAGATTTAGCTAGAAGTAAAAGTGGCATCTAAATGTTTTCAATTTCAATATTTATGAAAACAGGTGGTGCCCATAACTCAGAGGGTAGGGTGCCGGCCACATACACAGAGGCTGGCAGGTTTGAACTCAGCCTGGCCCAGCTAAACGACGACAACTGCAACAAAAAAATAGCTGGGCGTTGCGGCCGGCACCTGTAGTCCCAGCTACTTGGGAGGCTGAGGCAAGAGAATTGCTTAAGCCCAAGAGGTGGAGATTGCTGTGAGCTGTGATGCCATGTCACTCTACCAAGGATGACCTAGTGAGACTCTGTCTCAAAAATATATAAATGTATTTATGAAAACAACCAGGCACAGTGGTTTGAGCCTATAATCCCAGCACTTTTGGAGACCAACACAGGAGGACTGATTGAAGCCAAGAGTTCAAGACAACCCTCGGCAGGCTGGGTGTGGTGGCTCATGCTTATAATCCTAGCCCTCTGGAAGGCTGAGGCAGGTGGACCACCTGAGCTCAGAAGTTTGAGACCAGCCTCAGCAAGAATGAGACTCTGTCTCTAAAAATATAGCTGGGCATTGTGTGTGTGTGTGTGGGGGGGGGCACCTGTAGTCCCAGCTACTTGGGAGGCTGAGGCAAGAGGGTCTCTCAAGCCCAAGAGTTTGAGGTTGCTGTGAGGTATGATGGGACGGCACTCTACCCAGGGTAACAGAATGAGAAGAAAGAAAGAGAGAAAGAAGAAAAAGAGAAAGAAAGAAAGAAAAGAAAGAAAGAAACAGGTGCGTGCCTATTGTTCCAGGTATGCAAAAGGCTGAGGCAGGAGGATAACTCAAGCCTAGGAGTTTAAGGCTGCTGTGAGATATAACACTATGACACCCTAGCTGGGCAACAGAGTGAGACTCTGTGTCAAAAAAAAAAAAAAAAGAAAGAAAGAAAAAATAAGTAAGAAATTGCGGCTTGGTGCCTGTGGCTCAAATGGCTAAGGCACCAGCCACATACACCCAAGGTGGCGGTTTTGAATCCAGCCTGGGCCCACCAAACAACAATGATGGCTGCAACCAAAAAAAAAAATAGCCAGGCGTTGTGGTGGGCGCCTGTGGTCTCAGCTACTTGGGAGGCTGAGGCAGGAGACTCGCTTGAGCCCAGGACTTGGAGGTTGCTGTGAGCTGTGATGCCACAGCACTCTACCCAGGGGGACAGCTGGAGGCTCCAGTCTCAAAAAAAAGAAACTGCACAGCATTATGCTTAAAGAGAAAAGTCAAGGGCAGTGCCTGTGGCTCAAAGGAGTAGAGCCTACCAGAGGTGGTGGGTTCAAACCCGGCCCCAGCCAAAAACTGCAAAAAAAAGTTAAAAAAAGAGAGAAAAGTCAAATACCTACTGGCTATATACCATATAAATCTGTATGACTCTGTTCTGTAAATTCTTTTTGTCTTCTAGTATATAATTTTTTGTAAGAGACAAGGTCTTGCTACAACTGTACCTCCCAGACTTGAGTGCAATCATCAAAGCTCATTGCAGCCAACAACTCCTGGGCTCAGGCAATCCCACCTCAGCCTCCAGAGTAGCTGGAACTATAGGGGCTCACTATCATGCCCTGTCGACTTTTTTTGTTTTTTTTTTCCACAGAGGCAAGGATCTTGCTAGGTTGTCCAGGCTGGTCTCTAACTCTTGACCTCAAGCAATCGTCCTGCCTTGGCCTCCCAGAGTACTAGGATTATATATGTGAGCCACCATTCCCATCCTATAATTATTTTTAAGGTTAAAACTGTTATATGTACAGCAAGAATGAGAGTTGCCTGCCCCGTATTTAAAAATGTACATGTATATTTTTTAAATTGACACAAAATAACTGTATATATTAATAGTCCACACAGTGATACAAATAATATATAGTGATCAGATCAGGGTAATTAGAATATCCTTCATTTCAGTATCTTTCATTTCTTTGAGTTGCAAGTACCAGCAGTCCCTGAGTTATAAACATCCAACTTACAAATAATTCACACTTACCAATGGAGACTATTATAGTGAATCCCTGAGTTACATTCTACTGACATGTCACTCACATTTAGAAATGGAGGCTATTACAAGTAAGAGGTAAATGTGTTGGTTCCATTTTACATACAAATTCAACTTAACAACAGATCTACAGAATTTATCTCGTTATAACCTGGGACTGCCTGTATTCAAAATCTCTTTCTAGCTATTTGAAACTGTAACATTCTTGAAATAACAAAAATATTACGATGGAAAGCAGATTAGCCGTTGCCATGGGAGAAGGACGGGGAAGGGGGTAAAGGATGGGGTGGGGGCAGCCAATATAAAGGGCCAGCATAGAGGACTTTCTCTGTGGTTCTGTATCTTCATTGTGGTGGTGATTACACAAATCTATACACAGGATAAAAAGTACACAGAACTATAAATACTCCCACACAAATGAATGTGTGTAAAATATGGTAAAAATTGAATACGATCTGCAGTCTAGTTGACAGTATTGTATCAATGTCAATTTCATTGTTTCGATGTTGTACTACAGTTAAATAAGATATCATTAAGGGACTGGGCACAATGGCTCACGCCTGTAATCCCAGCACTCTGGGAGGCCCAGGCATTCTAGACCAGCCTGAGCAAGAGTGAGACCTCATTTCTAAAAATAGCTGGGCATTGTGGTGGCTCCTGTAGTCCCAACTACTTGGAAGACTAAGGCAAGAGAATTGCTTGAGCCAAAGACTTTGAGGTTGCTGTGAGCTATGATGCCAAGGCACTCTACCGAGGGTGAAAGTGAGACTCTCAAAAAAAAAAAAAAAGACATCATTAAGGGGATACAGGACACCACACACTATATTTGCAATTTCCCGAGTCTAGAATTACTTTCAAAATAAAAAGAATTTTTTTTAATTACTAAAGCTAGAGGGGATGGAGATTCTCAGGGTGATAGCTAAGGGCAATGGGTTCCTTTTTTTAATGAAAATATTCTAAAATTGATTGTAATGTATACATATATGTTAAAAGACATTTTAAATGTCTGAATTACATGGTAGATGAATTATCTCTCAACAAAGCCTTTAAAAAAGCAGTGGTACAGCTGACAGAAGAAAAATGACAGAAAAAAAATAGAAGGAAATATAAATCTAGTTATTTTCTCACGTAACATAAAGATAGAAGCAGAGAGATATGGATAGTATCATACCATCCAAAGTTAAGGTAGCAAAAATTGAGATTTAAGAATTCTAAGTATGTTTTTAAACACAATAAAACTAAAAACAGTAGCACAAATGTTCATGTAAACTCCTTAGAATTTAGAAGTATCTTTTTCGTGTACACTGCCATTCACATACTAGAAAGCTTTCCAATTTGAACATCACTAGCGTTTACGTATGTGATGTAGCTTTTTAAGCAAAAATACAGAAAGGGCACTGATGGTTACAACTAAAAGTAAGAAACGATTTTAAATTACTTTACGTAAGTTCATCCTCAACAACCTGGACAGAAGTGGAAAGGATTCTTCTAAGTGAAACATCACAGGAATGTAGAGACAAACACATGTATTCAGTACCAAATTAGAACAAGTTGATTAACACTTAAGTGCAGGCATGGAAATAAATCTCAACGGAAATCAAGCTGGGGGAGGGAGGAAGAAGGGATGGGTAAATTCACATTTATTGTGTACAGTGCCGCTTAGACTCAATCTGTGCAAAAACAAAGTGTGTACATCCCCTAATATTCTGAAATTTTTTTTAAAAAAAGTTCATTACCCAGAGTTCCACTTTCCCAGAGAATCAAACCTCAGTATTACCTGTAGGATATGATCTCCTTTAGATGATTGGTTAAGAGCTTTCCTCCCACATTTATCCTACAAGGGAAGAATTCAAATTTGGTTCAGTTATCACAGATTTCATCCATTTCATCCTAGAAATAACATAACAATTAAATGTAACTCACCGAATAATTGCTTCTTTTTTCTTTTTACTTCTGCAATAAGGAACTATATGTGTAAAGGAATATCCACTATCTACAATGATACAGCATAATTCAGAAGGATTATCTCGGAAATACCTATGTGCACTGAGAGCCCCAGCTATTAAGAAAAGATAAAGAAAAAAGTGACATTAAATTAAATAACATTAATTTAAAGCAATAACAAAGCTAGAAAACTAAAGCAAGCACCATGACAAAAAGTTCCCCTTTAATTGTAAGAAAAATATTAGTTTATAATATTCATAATTGTCAAAAGATCTCTGTAGAGGGCGGCACCTGTGGCTCAAAAGAGTAGGGCGCCAGTTCCATATGCCGGAGGTGGTGGGTTCAAACTCAGCAAACCCCCCCCCCCAAAAAAAAGATCTCTGTAGTGCTAAACTTTTAAAATATCACACTTATATGGGCAATATAGTAAAAAAAATTGTGATCAGTTTGTAATGTTAAATATTCATAGTTTACAATAATTATTACAGCACTAGCTGATTTTTACTGAGCAGTTATTACATGTGGGGCCCTATTCTAAACTAGACAAGGAGAGTCAGAACGATCCCACTTTACAAATGAGAAAGCTGAAGCACAGAGAAGTTCAGTAATGTGGCAAAGTCACACACTAGGAAGTAGCAGAGCTGGAATTCAAATCTAACACAATATGGCTTCAGAACAGGGTTTCTCAATCCTCCAACTATTGACACGTTTGGGGCTTTCCGGCGCATTGCAGGATGTTTAACAACACTTTGGCCTCAATGCACTAGATGCCAGTAGCAATCTCCCAATTATGAGCTAAAAAAACGTCTCTAGACATTGCCAAATGTCCCCAGGGGAGAAAAAAACACCCTTGGTTGAGAATACTTCTGGGGATTGTGCTCTTAATCATTACAGTATTACTGCTGCTTATACCAAATAGGGACTTAAGCTAATTATTTATGTACAGTACTTTCATTGTACACAATCCTAGAATGTAATCCTAACCTGTAAGAAACTTGCTTCTGTAGGACTGGTACAGATTGTTTTCTCTCACACTGGCAGCCTGAGCAATTAACATTGTTTCAAAAAGCCAGCTGATGGCTCATGCATGTAATCTTAGCACTCTGGGAGGCTGAAGCAGGTGGATCCCATGAGCTGAGGAGTTTGCCACTAGCCTAAGGAAGGAGACCTTATCTCTACTAAAAATAGAAAAACTAGCCCGGAAGGATAGGGTATGCTTGTAATCCCAGCTACTCCACGAGCTGAGGCAAGAGAATTGCTTAAGTACGTGGGTTTGAGGTTGCTATGAGCCATGACACCATAGTACTCTAGTCTGGGGCAACAGAGTGAGACTGCCTCAAAAAAAAAATGTTTCAAACAACAGTAACAATAATAGCCAAAAACATCAGTGACAGAAAACATAACTACCTCAGAATAATCCTTCAAGGTTTAGAAATATGTGATTAGTGCTTGATTGGGGGAAATATATTATTCATATTTGTTAAATATTAATATAAATAATACATTTATATATATTTATAATATATGCTGTAAATTGAAAGAAGTCTATATAATCTCTAAGGATCCATCTAGTTTTAAAATCCCAAGTTTTAGACTGGACATGATAGCTGTTGCCCTAAATCCTAGCAGTTTGGGAGGCCCAGGTAGAAGGAATGCTTGAGGCCCATAGTTTGAGACCTAAGAAAAACTGAGACTTCATTTCTATTAAAAAATATATATATAAAACTTAGCTGGACATGGTGGCACATGCCTATAATCCCAGCTACTTGGGAGGCTGAAGCAGGAGGACTGCTTAAGACCAGGAGTTTGAGGTTGCAGTGAGCTATGATGAGGTCACTGCCCTCCAATCTGGGAGACAGTAAGGCTCTTCCTTAAAAAAATGAATAAATGAATGAATGAATAAATAAAATTCTAAGTTTTTCCCTGTAAGAGGATGACAAATCACAAAGGAAAAAGAAATTCCAACTTGTATTTCTTTCAGAACTAAAGAATACCACCTAGTATTCTGAGATTTTAAGGATTTCTTTATCCTATTCATATCTATATTCGTATAACTCAATTTTAACGAAAACTTTAACTCACCATTTACTCTTAATACTGCTTGGAACTGATATTCTTCAAATAGAATTTCATTCATTGATTCTTGAATTGAAGTGAAGTTAAAATATGGTTCTGTGATAATAATATTAGTATCCAAAAAATCAACCTATGGGAGGAAAAAAATTACAAGAAGTTTTGTAATTCATAATTATCAACACTTATATTACATATATTAACAAAACTATTTAATGCACACATGATTTTCATGAGATAAGTCTTATTATTACCCTTACTCAATAGATAAGCAAACTGAGGCCTAGAGAAGTTGAATAGGCTGGCACCTTGGCTTATGCCGATAATCCTAGCACTCTGGGAGGCCAAGGCAGTGGCTCCTTGGAGCTCAGGAGCTCAAGACCAGCCTGAGCAAGAGTGAGACCCTGTCTCTATTAAAAACAGAAAACTTAGCTGGGTGTGGCTGCTCACACCTGTAGTCCCAGCTACTCTGGAGGCCAAGGCAGGAGGATCTCTTGAACCCAGAAGTTTGAGGTTTCTGTAGCCTAGCCTAGGCAACAGAGTGAGACTCTGTCTCAAAAACCAAAAAAAGAAAAGAAAAGATGAGTAAGTTACCAAAATTCATAAACCCACTTAGGGAACAGCTAGGATTTGAACCCAGAGAGACTAGTTACCGAATCCATGGACTTAACTACTATTCAATTTTATCTCTCTTAAAGGTAGCATTGATGAAATGTTACTGTTGAATTGCTTAAAGACAATTGTAAAGAAGTAATGAATAACTACAAGTACGGGGGTGTTATGTTTTTAATAGGAAAAGAGCAAGAAGCTTAAAGAAATTCAAGTTTATGCATACAATTAGGTTACATTGTTAAAAGAAAGCAGAAAATAAAAATTTTCAGAAAAGATATTCAACTTTATATAATTCTCTCCCACACATTGAGAAGTATTAAAAACTTGAACATTCTCTCAGTATACCTATAGCCATACTATAGATAATAAAAGTACAAAATTCTCTTATAATATTCACACATTCAGATATGTAAACAAATATTCTATGGTGAACATAAACACAATATACACTGAATTGGTCTAGTAATAGTAGAAATCAAATAATTTTCCCTTTTTTTATAGTAGCCTTTTATTTTTTATACCTATGATGCTATGAATTCATAGGGAATAAGTTCTAGCAGCTCAGGCTCCTTGCTCTGGTTCTCATGGAGTGCCCTTGTCTGGCGCTTCAGCTGAACCCAGGTATCTTATTTTTCTCTTTGGCTGCCTTCTTTTTTTGGTCATTTTCCTCCACATTTTAGGAGGCTATCTTGGCTCTTAGAGTGCTTAGTATACTCAATAGGAGCATTAATCCCCTTGGCAAGAATCTTGCCCTTAACTTGGTTGTTTACAACAGTATCAACAGCCCGTTGGATAACATTGTAGACTCTTCCAGTTTTGCCGTGGTAACATTTGTGGGGCATGCCTTTCTGAACAGTATCGTTCCCTTGATGTCTACAATATTACCCTTCCTGTAGATTCCCAAGTATGTGGCCAAAGGTACGGCTCCATGTTTTCCAAAAGGCCTAGAGAACATGTGCCTCTCCTCTTTCCCTTTGTGTTCGTCATTTTGGTGAATTATTGGAAGATGGCATATCCGGCGAAAGCCAGAAGTAAAATTTTAGTCTTGCTTTCAGATAAGGTTAAACACTTATAAGGTAAGACTTTCTCAACCTCTACTTCAACATAGAAATTTTATTCACTTGCATTTATTAAATACTTAGAAAATCAAAGCTAGGGAAAGCTATATTTAAAATGGAGTTAAATATGTACTGGAAACACTCATACATTTATAAATCTCCAAATATTAAGTTCTAATTTTTCATTCAAATAAGACAGAGAAATACAATTTGAATACATACTCTAATTTGTTACCTGATACATTTCTTTTCCAAAAAGGTAATCCCACACTTGTCTTTGGACATCCCAATTCACCAAGTAGCCCTAAAAAACATTTTTATGATTATGAAGAATATTTAAACAATTTTTAAAAATCCGATTATGTACACCATGGAATATTATGCAGCCTTAAAAAAGACGGAGACTTTACCTCTTTTACATTTACATGGATGGAGCTGGAACATATCCTACTTAGTAAAGTATCTCAAGAATGGAAGAAAAAATATCCAACGTACTCAGTACTATTATGAAACCAATTTCCAATCACACTTTCATATATAGAATAGATCACAACTATGGCCCAGGAGGAAGGAGGGAGGAGCGGGGGTGGGAGGGCAAAGAGGAGGTCACATCCAGGGAGGGTGAATGGTGGGTTCACACCTACGGTGCATATTGCAAGGATACATGTCCAATCTATTAATTATAGAGTATGAATGTCTTAACACAATAATTAAGTAAACAAGATGAGGTGTGTGTTAATTAACCAGTGTGATGTAAGCGTTCCTAATTGTATATGAAATCAGCACATTGTACCCCATAAATGCATTAATGTATACATGATCTATGTGTTTATGATTTATGATTATCATTACCTTCTCTAGTCTACTGCTATATGAATTTTACTTAATTACACTGGTATGTTTTTCTCCTTTTAAAAGTTAAAAAAATTACAAATAAATAACTGAGATGTCAAGGGTTCAAAAGATGCAACAACATATAGAGATGACTCTCTAAATATATTTTCTTAAATTAATATGTGCATAATGTTTAGGTTTAACGTAAGTAAAATTTAGCAACTCACAATCTGTAACTAAATCATTGTCATTTGTTTTGTCCTAATCAACTGAATCTCAGTATTTGGTTTAATTAGATCTTAGTTAAAATTTAAGTCACCTTTTCTGAGAAACCTAAAGGTGTTTTATACAGACACACACGGCCTTATACACACAATAAAAAACTTGTTTAACTCGGGCAGCGCCTGTGGCTCAAAGGAGTAGGGCGCCAGCCCCATATGCTGCAGGTCCCGGCC
Organism: Otolemur garnettii; assembly: GCF_000181295.1. NCBI lineage: Eukaryota > Metazoa > Chordata > Mammalia > Primates > Galagidae > Otolemur > Otolemur garnettii. The sequence goes on from NW_003852402.1 coordinate 20,518,774, forward strand.
AAAAACTGCAAAAAACAACAAAAAAAACCCCAACTTGTTTAACTCTACAATGCTAGAAATGACACAAAAGGATTACCTTTTGAAAAGGAAGGATATAAAAGAGTCCAGAAGGGTCTTTGATTTCATCTATCTGGTTAGCTGTAAAAGTTTTGAGACGTGCTGTTTTTGATCTGAACTGACAGTTAGGAATGACCCTAGAAACAAGCAAATAACTTAATTATTCCTTTAATTATTCCCTACGTATTTAGTTCCTAAATATACCTTTACTTAACCATCACCCTCAATACCAAAAGATTAGTATATCCAAAACTGGTGTTTTCTCATTCTTTTTTGTTTAAAGTTCTAGTACATAACAGGTCTATACTGGACCCTTTATCTTTCTCAAGTAATCCTTGAGAAATCCTTATAGATGAGAATTGGTTCTCTGATAAGGTCCAGGGCTTTCTTACTTTAGTGTATAAATTCTTAGTTTTGATAAAATAGTCGTCACAAGTGGGTGGCACATGTGGCTCAGTGGGTAGGGCACCGCCCCATATATGGAGGGTGGTGGGTTTGAACCCGGCCCCAGCCAAACTGCAACAAAAAAATAGCCCAGCGTTAATAGCTGGGCGTTGTGGCGGGGTGCCTGTAGTCCCAGCTACTTGGGAGGCGGAGGCAGGAGAATTGCTTGAGCCCAGGAGTTGCAGGTTGCTGTGAGCTAAGATCCCATAGCACTCTACCCAGGGCGACAGCTTGAGGCTCTGTCTCAAAAAAAAAAGGTGGGCGTTGTGGTGGGCACCTGTAGTCCCAGCCATTCGGGAGGGTGAGGCAAGACAATTGCCTAAGCCCAGAAGTTGGAGGTTGCTGTGAGTTGTGACACCACAGCACTCTACCCAGGGCGA
>NW_003852402.1:20519674-20544941 GCF_000181295.1 Otolemur garnettii
CTATTTTTTGGTCCGGGTTGGATTTGAACTTGCCAGCTCCAGTGTATGTGACTGGAGCCCTAGGAGCTATAGGCACCAAGCCAAAATTGGCTGGAAGTTTTAATCACTGTGTTTGATTCTTTCTTGTGAGTTTGAGCTTAGTTCATTTCCTTATTATTTTTTTTTTTTTTAGATACAGACTCTCTTTATCGCCCTCAGTAGAGTGCCAAAGTGTCACAGCTCACAGCAACCTCCAACTCTTGGGCTTAAGCAATTCTTTTGCCTCAGCCTCCCAAGTAGCTGTGACTACAGGTGCCCACCTATTTTTTGGTTGTAGTTGTCATTGTTTTTGGCTGGCCAGGACTGGGTTCACTGCCAGCTCCGGTGTATGTGGCTGGTGCCCTAGCTGCGGAGCTACAGGCGCGAGCCAGAAGCCAAAGATTTTCAATCGGCAAGATGCTACTCTTACAAATGTAGTAACTATTTTTAAACATGGTTGTTGCCCACCATGAGTTTACAATCTGTTAGAAAGACAAACGAGTCATTATCAATCATACACATGTGTATGAATACAAACATACATATAGGTGTATAGGATGACATTGGTGTAATACTGTAAAAAAGTCTTGTGCTTAGTTATTTCATTCAGTATACTGTCAGCATTTTCTCTCTTTCTTTTTCTTTGAGACAGATTCTCGCTTTGTCACCTTTGGTAGAGTGTGTGGCATCAGAGCTCACAGCCACCTCAAACTCTCGGGCTCAAGCAATCTTCTTGTCTCCCAAGAAACAGGGACTACAGGCGCCTGCCACAATGCCCGACTATTTTTAGAGATGGGTTCTCTTGCTCAGGCTGGCCTCGAACTCCTGACCTCAAGCAATCCACCTGCCTCCACCTCCCAGAGTGCTAGGATTACAGGTGTGAGCTTGTAGAAACACGCCCAGCCTGTTTCTTTTTCAAAGTATAATTTTAAGAAAACAGGGAGGGAAAACAAGAAAAACAATCTGAATTTGACAGAGGACGGGTGTGTCTCTAACTTTGCTTCTTGATTTAAACATACATGTTATGGCTACACATGTTACGAATGCCGTGCTATTTCTATTTTGTTTCTTTTTTGAGACAGTGTTCCTCTGTTGCCCTGGATGGAGTACAGTGGCCTGATCATGGCTCAGTGGAGCTTCAAACTCCTGGGTTCAAATGATTCTCTCTAGCCTCAGCTTCCCTAGGAGCTAGGACGACAGAAGCGCAGACTGCTGCATTTCTGTTTAATTGACCTTACCATCCAGATCAGCCACTGGCCAAAGCCTTCGAAGTCTAGACCCCAGGGCTGTGCTTTTAAACTTCTTTGGGCCATAGAAGCCTTTGAAGATCTGATTAAACCTATAATTGTGTCCTCCTCATGCCCCCCAAAGCACATACACCCAAAATGTTGCCTGCAATTTCTGAATATGCATGAACTTCGCTACGGACCCTCCGGTATGGAATGCATCTCTAGAACCCTAATTTTTCTTGGACATTGGCTGTTACGAAACGAAATATACATCCGGCTTCCGGGACCGCTCACCCCCAAATTAAAACCAAAATCAATTCCCGTTCAAAGCATCACAACCACCCACCCCTCCCCAACCAGAGCATCCCTCTGGCTTAAATTAGGGATGGGGGGGGGGGGGGGGTCACAGATGAGCGGACATGAAACGTAGCAAGTGAACTCGCTAAGTGTACATGGCTTGTCCCTGGGAGGAAGCACTTACGAGACATGTTCGTGACTGTAACCGATTTTTGCGTTGTAGGCTCCATTATCCAGCACTAAGGTCGTCATTTCAGCGCACAACCGCCTTCTGCACGGTCCCGGCCCAGCGGTTTGGCTCCGGCTCCTTCCGGCACTCTATGGTTTCTTGGGCGGAGCGTTGGGGCTCGCTTCCGGTCACCCTGGCAACGGAGGACGCCGGAAGTCGGAGAGCACCCAGAGGTCTTCTGCAGACAGCGAGCTGGCTCGCACTGTGCTTCCAAGCCTAATCTGCTTTCGACCTGGCGAGATTCGGCTGTTAAGAGCTTTCTAGCCCATTTGTTATTTTTATCTGCGTAGATTGACTCGCGCTTGAAAGGTTTTTCTAACACCCGTCATGAACTGGCGGCATGTGTGTGTCCTCCAATAGTATTGTTCCGACAGTTAAATTTTTTGGAAAATAAAGGGCAAAACCATACGCAGTGTGAAATTAGATTAGACCTGTAGGAAGTCTGTCTAGCCACATTCCCCGCCACTCCCATCCGGCTGCAGGATCCCAAACTGCAGATAGGCTGTTCTGTCAACTGCCTTACTCTTTACTCACATTCACACTCGTGCCCTGGCTACTTGTTTCGTTATGTCTGAGCTTATGAGTCTTTCTCATCCAAAAAAGGCTTCTTGACATCTGCCGCGCGCCCTCTCAGCTCCTTTTCCTGGAATTTGGAGGGCTCATGTTCACGGGCATGCCTTGGGCTAATCTTTATATATTTCAGCTGTTAAGAGAATTTTTGAAATCCTGACTCTGCTACACAATGGCTGTGTAGACTTGGATAATGACAGGGATAATGGTAAAGCATACACAATGCTTAATGGGTAGGAAAGCATCTGTAGTGAGAATAAGACAGAATCTGTCAGGTTAGGGGGAACATAACACAGCTGGCCCCGTCAGTTAGGTCCTCAGTGACCTTCACCTCCTGTCTGTGATTTTTTTTTTTTTTGAGACAGAGTCTCACTTTGTCCCCCTCAGTAGAGTGCTGTGGCGTCACAGCTCACAGCAACCTCAAACTCTTGGGCTTAAGCGATTCTCTTGTCTCAGCCTCCCAAGTAGCTGGGACTACAGGCACCCGCCACAACGCCCGGCTATTTCTGTTGCAGTTGTCATTGCTAGTTGGCCGGGTTCGAACCCGGTGTATGTGGCTGGCGCCATAACCACTGTGCTACAGGTGCTGAGCCACAGTGGATTTTTAAGGGAAAAGAAGAGGCACCTCCTGCGTTGTTTACAAATAATTTGTATTAAAGCAATATAAGCTATTGCTTGGCTATACATTGTTCTTTGTACCACAAAACCCAGCAACATGAAAGTCATGGGTGAGGCACCTCATAAAGGAAGAAAATGATGTTGAAAGCAAATGTGCCCTGGCACGGGTGTTGGAGGAGCATGGCTGAAATCCTATATTTAATGTCTCTCTGAGCCTAACAAATTGTGCACACTTCACGGTGTAAGCTGTTTTTCTTTTCTCAATTTTATGATGGCTAAATGATTAAATTAAGTACTTGGCAGTAATTATTATTATTATCCTCTCTTATATGATCATTCTCTGTCCAATGGCTTATTGGGAAACTGCTTGAAGTTAGGCATTCTGTTCTACAGTTGTCTATACCCCTTTCTATCAAAGAGTTCATTGAATGTCCGAAGTTAATTATGTGTAAATTTAGTTGTCTACCTGAAGAAACTGAGGTAAAATTACTATAAGTAGCATCAACCTGAAGTAATCAAAAAGATCAGAATTTATTCATACATTTATTTCATTTTATTTATTTATTTACTTATTTGAGACCGAGTCTCACTCTAGATAGAGTGCTGTGGTATCATAGCTCACAGCAACCTCAAAGTCTTGGGCTCTAGTGATCATCCTGTCTCAGCCTCTCAAGTAGCTGGGACTCTAGGCACTACCACAGTGCCGGCCAGTTTTCCTGGTCTCAAACCAAGGAGACTTGGCAAAAGTCTCACTCTTGCTCAGGCTGGTCTCAAACTCCTGAGCTCAAGCAATCCACTCGCCTCAGAATACCAAATTATAGAATACCAGGTATTATAGGCTTAAGCCACACCGGCAAGATCTCAATTTAGTATACCCAGAATACCAGGATTATAGGCTTAAGCCACACCCGGCAAGATCTCAATTTAGTTTTAAAGAGTTTTTTTTTTGTTGTTTGAGACAGAGCCTCAAGCTATCGCCCTGGGTAGAGTGCTGTGGCATCACAGCTCACAGCAATCTCCAACTCCTGGGCTCAAGTGATTCTCCTGCCTCTGCTTCCCAGGTAGCTGGGAATACAGGCACTGGCCACAACACCTGGCTGTTTTTTGGTTGCAGCCATCATTGTTGTTTGGCGGGCCTGGGCTAGATTCAAACCTGCAGGCTCAGGTGTATGTGGCTGGCGCCTTAGCTGCTTTAGGCACAGGCACCGAGCCTTAAAGAGTGTATTAAAGCAAGAGTTTGGGAATAGCCACCCAGGAAGCAGGGATTCCAGAGAAATGGGGAAAGTGTTCTGAAGTCAAAAGTTATGGTTGGAGATTGGCAATCTCATTCTCAGTTCTTGGTGCGCTCTTGGCAGAAGAACGGCCAGACCCAACAAAAACAAGGCAAGCATCAAACCCAGTTTGTTGAGGAAGAGAATGATAGGTGTGCAGAGCAAGATACATTTGCCACAGACAACAAATGTACCACTTGTTGCAACAAAAAGGCAACAAGTTATGGCGGGGGTCTTCTTTTATTATCTAAATAGACCCTCCTCCTGGTCCAGAAGTCACCCTGAAACCAGTTAATAACATGTTAATTAGCCTTAGGTTATTTTAAGGTCACTTTCCATTTCCAGTTGTGCCTGTGCTGCCCAGCCTATGAGCCCAGGGAGTCCCTGAATTTTTTTTTGCAAATTAGCAGGAGTTCCTCCTTCCCCCAGATAGGACAGTTGCTTTGGGAAAAATGGAGGTGGGGCAGCACCAAGACAGGGCACCCTTTTTGTTCTTCCCAGGTTTGGCAATTGCTTGAGGCAGGACCAAGGCAGAGCACTGGCCTTTGGCCTTAGAGGAGCCAGAGGTTTCAACTACCTAACATTTATATATAGGTAGCAGTGTTAGAGAATAAAGAAATTTAATAGGATTATAACATTTTCTCTACAAGGCTAGTTTGTGAATTCCAATTTAATTATTTGCAGCCTGTTTTCTTTGTAGCTTGCTTTCATATCCTTTTCAATTTAAGAATGCACTTGACATTTTATCTTAGTCAAAGTGATAGTCAGGAAGTCTTTGTGTAGAAACGTAACAGGGAAATTAGTCTATAATGAAGATTGACAGTTGAGAGGAAGGAAAGTGTTTTAGGTAAGGAAAAAAGGGTAATCTATTATCAGAGAAGCAAAGGTTACAGCTGCCCGTTTACGTGACTCATGTCCCATAATCACATTCCCTGAAGACTCAAATATTTTAAAGATCCAACAGCTTAGATTTGAATCATTTATTTTCATAGTTAAGAGTTTGTTTGAGCACCTTTGAAGATTGCAACACTGGAGACAGATTCAATTTGCCTTGAGAATATGCTCCAATTAGCAGCAGTTACAGTGAGTTTTTAAAGGGAAAAAGAAGGAGCAGTTCTTAAATTGCTTGTTAAGAATTTGCTTCAAACCCAGCCCGACCAAAAACTGCAAAAAAAACCAAAAACAAAAACAAAGAATTTGCACTGAGGCCTAGTGGGGTGGCTCATACCTGTAATCTTAACACTATGGGAGGCCGGTGACTCACTTGAGCTCAGGAGTTTGAGACCTGCCTCTTATAAAAAGAGAAAAAAATAGCTGGGTGTGGTGGCAGGTGCCTGTAGTCCCAGCTACAAAGGAGGCTGGGGCAGGAAAATTGCTTCAAGCTAGGAGATTGAGGATTGAGGTTGCTGTGAGTTCGACTGACACCATGACACTCTAGCCTGGGGCAACAGAGTGAGCATAGGTCTCAAAAAAAAAAAAAAAAAAGAAAGAAAGAAAGAAAAGAGAAAAGAATTTATACTGGCTTATCAAAATAATGTAAGCCACTGATTGGCTTTACATTGTTCTTTCTATCACAATTTCTAGAAACATGAAGATAATGAGCCACAGTAACATGGTACACATTGTGGTGACATTTTTGATAATGTATCGGTCATCTGATAGTCTGGTAACAACATGCATTCTTGTACAGTTAGCTCCAATCTAAAGACATATATATTGAGTAGTTTAGGACCATTGATTTCGGAGATTAACTCTTGAATTAAAAATGTTGTTAACAGGTCATGGGTTGTGTTGATTGTTGATTATCATTGTTTAAGATAAGGGTTAAAACGGTGGTTTTTGCTTTGAACTTTTGTGTATAAAACTGCGGTTTTGGAGGCGGTGCGGGTGGCTCCAAAAAGTAGGGCACCAGCCCCAGATGCCGGAGGTGGAGGGTTCAAACCCAGCCCTGGCCAAAAAAAACTGCAACAAACAAACAAACAAATAAAAAACTGCGGTTTTGGAAATGAAAGGGCAGAACAGATTTGAGGGACTATTTTCACTGTTCTCCAGATTTGCTGGCTTTTCTGTCCTTAAAGCTTCCTTGGGCCTTCCCTGTCTCAGGCTGCAGTGACAGGAGGAGCCTCTTTTGGTTTGGCAACAAAAAATGGCATGTAACCTTAATAGGGGAGGGTGGGTAATTACTCCTGTCATCCTCCATGTACACGCTTAATAAATTTTGTATGACGTTCCTCCAATTAATCTGCTTTTTGTGATTTTTCAGTAAACCTTCAGAGGGCTAAGGGGATAGTTTCCCTTGGGCCTTATATAATAAATGTAATTAATTTAAAAGCACTACTGAATTTATGGTGGTCTTGTAACATCTAACGACCCAGAGCATCATGCTCCCAATTCAGGAAGAGGAAAAGAGTAACCACGTAAACAATCTGGCTCAAATTTTATGTAACAAAGTTGTGAGTTGTTTTTCAGTGGCCATAGACGCTCTGGTTGGAGATAACCTAATCTGAGCATGCCCAGATGAACCAAACATGCAACCATGGGAGGACCAGGACTGAACTAAAAAGCAGGCAGGATCCAGGATCCAATCAGATGGAACACTGTATCACCCCACAGCAGGATCTAGTCAGAATAGTTTCTTGCCATCACTCCATCAAAAGATACTATCAGGCTCGGCGCCTATAGCTCAACCGGCTAAGGCGCCAGCCATGTACACCTAAGGTGGCGGGTTCGAATCCCCAGCCCGGACCCGCCAAACAACAATGACGGCTGCAACCAAAAAAATAGCCGGGCGTTGTGGCGGGTGCCTGTGGTCCCAGCTACTTGGGAGGCGGAGGCAGGAGACTCGCTTGAGCCCAGGAGTTGGAGGTTGCTGTGAGCTGTAATGCCACAGCACGCTAACCAGGGGGAGAGCTTGAGGCTCTGTCTCAAAAAAAAAAAAAAAAAAAAAAAAGATACTATCAAATCTTGCCTCATTATCTTCTGACTATAAAACCAATACAAACTCCCTGTTTGGGGACACACTTCTTGGGGAACTATCCCCAGTGTACTCCTTACTTGTGCCAAATAATAAAACCTCTTTTGTATAACCGACTTGGCTGTGTCTAATGGCCTGATACCTGCCAAGTGAACAAACTCTTATTTGAGTAAGAATGAAATTACTCTTTCTGAAATTTGTAAAGTAAAATTGTTACCATTGATTTTTGCAACAAACAGATACTATAATTCCACTTATTGACCTATCAGGTTCCTTGATATTTGTTACTTTGAAAATGAATCCACATGTTCTAACCACACTATGAGGCCACCTACTATTTATAGAAGCTATGAACTTTTACACTTTTTTTTTTTTTTTGAGATGAGTATCTCACTCTGTTGCCCCAGGCTAGAGCACCTGGTGTCATAGCTCAAGCAACTTCAGCCTACTGGGTTCAAGCCATCCTCTTACCTCAGCCTCCTGAGAAGCCAGGATCACAGGCTTCTGCCCAGCTAGTTTTTCTATTTTTTAGTAGAGACAGGGTCTCCCTCTTGCTCGGGCTGGTCTGGAACTCCTGTACTCAAGGAATCCACTTGCCTCTGCCTCTCAGAGTGCAGGGATTACAAGTGTGAGCCACTGTACCTGGCTGACTTTTTGTCTTTTTTCATAATGTGTTCTACCTTCCTGAAACATCCTCTCTCGCCTGGGGAGTTAGTAATAGCTACCGTTCTATTGCATCAGGCACTCTGCCAAGTATTTTAGCTTTATTAGTTTGATTAATCCCGACAACTTTATGAAGGTGTATTGCACCACAGGGCTCAGGAGAGGTTCAATACTTTTTCTGTGATCATATAGCTAAAAAAAAAAAAAAAAAAAATGTGCAGAGCTTGGTCTCAAACCCAAGTCTTTGATTTCAGGTCAGCTCTTTAACAAATTAAACTAATTCATTCCCATCTTTGAAATGATATCTCCATTGTAAATCTGTCTCTGATAAATCACTCCCTCTGTGTTCTTATAGCATCTGGCTTCTCTTCTGAGTAATGATAATGAGAGCACACCTAGTGAGAATAAGATGGAGTCAGTCAGGCTAGGGCTGAGATGACACAGCTGGTCTGGCTGTTTGGGTCCTGCGTGACCTTTGCCTTATGTCTCCCATGCTTGTTTTGTAAATTTAGCCATAATATAAATGCTCACATTTTGAGTAGGTTAGGGATGTTGATTTAGGAGATTTACTTTTGAATTAGAAATGTTTTGGGTCATGGGTTATGCTGCTTATTGTTTATTATGGGTCATGGGTTATTGTTTAAGATAAGAGTCAACCTAGTTTTTGATTTGAACTTTCATGTATAAAACTGTGGTTTTGGAAATGGAAGAATACAACAGAACTAAGAGGCTGCTCTCACTGTTCTCCAGAATCCCTGGCCTGCTGACAAGGTTGGGTAGACCTATCCCCGTCTCTGCATATTGGCTGATAACGACAGGTGGCTGGACCCTCTTTGGTAACAATAACAATACCTAGCATTCATTATGAGTTTGCTGCATGCTAGGCATTTTGTTTTTTTTTTTTTTTTTTTTTTTTTGAGACAGAGCCTCAAGCTGTCCCCCTGGGTAGAGTGCCGTGGCATTACAGCTCACAGCAACCTCCAACTCCTGGGCTCAAGCGAGTCTCCTGCCTCTGCCTCCCAAGTAGCTGGGACCACAGGCGCCCGCCACAACGCCCGGCTATTTTTTGGTTGCAGCTGTCATTGTTGCTGGGCGGGCCCGGGCTGGGGATTCGAACCCGCCACCTTAGGTGTACGTGGCTGGCGCCTTAGCCGGTTGAGCTATAGGCGCCGAGCCGGCATTTTGTTAAACACTTTAGATACTATTATCTGCAACAGAAGAAATAATTTAGGCTGTGAAATTTGCCTAATTTTACACAGCTACGAAGTGACTGAGCCGGCATTTGAACCAGTCTAATGACAGAGCTGAAGATCTTAGCACTGTAATGATTTAACCTTCCATGTTAAGCTGTTAATGCATCACAAAGTGAACGCTGAGGAATAGATGTTTTTGTTTTTGTGTAGGCAGTCCTAGATACCTGTTAGTGCCTGGTCTGTATTCCATGACAAATGTGAAGCTAGTGTAGCCAACTCACACAGCCATCCTTTCCATTCTCCAAGGAGGACCGGGTTGTTGGACTGTGTGTAAACTTAGCCCCCTCTCAACTGCACACCTTGCTAAATATAGCCCTCAAGGGTAGTATAATTTTCCTCTTTTAGATGTGACCGAATAGTCATTTTTGTCTCCTAAAAATACTGGTTTGGGTGGATAATGTGAAAGTGTAGGAGTGTAATAGTTTTTCCTATTTCACCAATTTCCTTCCTTTTTACAGAAATTTTCAAGTGATGTTTACATACTTCTTTAGATACAACCCAGTGATGTGGGCAGGGCTGATATAATTAACTTATTTCATAGATGATTAAAGTGAGGCTAAAAGTAAAGAAATTATTTTCTCCAGTATAACACAGCTATAAAACGTCAAAGGCAGGACTTATATTCCCAGGTCCTAGACTATCAAGACACGTTGTTCACGTTTACTTCCTTTAAGATTAGAATAACCAAGGGAAACGTTTGTTACAGCATTTACTTAAGGGAAAGGCAGAATATTTTAGCAAAGGGAAGGAATCCAGGGAAGAACATGAAGAAAGCTGAGTGGGACACGAGAGCAAACCAAGCAGAGTATTTGTGGAGCGATCAGATTGAGAAAATTAAAAAGAAGTAGAAGGCGGAAGTACTGGAAGCGTAAAGGAGGGGATAAAGGATTAAATCCAAGTCTAGCATAGGCAAAGGACCACTGACGCCAGCCAGGGAGTGGAGGCGGGGCCGCGAAGCTCCCGCCCCGCCCCCCGCCCCGCCCCGCCCTCAGCCCCGCCCCTCCCTAGTCGGGCCCGCCCCTCGCCGCCCCGCCCCCGCCCTCCCCCAGGTCTCTTAGGTGATGCTGCAGCCAAGATGGCGCCGGCGGCGGCCGCGGCGGCCTGAGCGTGATGCTACCGGCTCTCGGCGGCGGCGGTGGCCTTGGCCGGGGCCTCGCGTCTCTCCTGTGCGTGAGCACTCAGGCGCCTGTCCTCCGGCCGGGTTAGCCGGGACAGAGAAGAGACGGCCACGGAGACCGGAGGGAGTGAGGAACGGAGCGAGAGCGTGGCGCCTCTCGCCTCGGCACCATGGCTGGGATTATCAAGAAACAGATTCTGAAGCACCTCTCCAGGTCAGTGAGCGCCCGGAGAGTGGGGCCAGCCGGCCGCGGCCGCCGTCCGCGCCGGTCAGCCTGCGGCCTCGGGGGCGGCGGGGAGCGGCGGCTGTGCTGGAGGCGACCCCGCGACTTCCCCGCCGCGGCCGGGCGGAGGTCACGGCCCGGGTCAGCCGCCGCCTGCGGAGCCGGGGCGGCCGCTCGAGTGGCCCCCGGAGCGTTCTCGCCCTGGGCGGGCTCGAGGAGGAGCGCGGGCGACGGGCTGCGGTCGCCCCCGACTGGGCGTCCGGGGGCGTCCCGGGGCCGCTGCGGGGCGCTCCTCTCGCTGCGGGGCGCTCCTCTGGGGAGGCTGGAGGCGGCCCGGGGTCACCCAGGTGCCCGGTGGACGTGTAGCTTGGAGCCGGAGCTCGGCGCCGGTTCCCCTCGGAACAGAGCCTTTCCGTTAACCGAGGGCGTCGGGCGCAGTGTGGACTCGTGGAGCTGAGGCTGTGTTCGAAGCGAAACGTTTACCTTGCGATTGTTCCGAACCCCCCGCACCCCACCTCGGCGTCTCCGCGGTGATGCATTAGAGGGTGTGCCTGTTTGCTCAGTTAGGATTTGTTTGAGGTAGATAACCAGAGTCCCCAGATTTGGCAAGTTCTTTCTGGAGTCATTTCAGTCTCACATCATTCTTACTGAACAGTTTTTTGCCCTTTTTCATCCCAGACTCTTACCTTCAGGGACTTAACATTTGTGGGGTGATTAAACTCAGGATATGTCATTCCTTCCATTTCATAACGCGGTTTTAGTCAGAAATATGACTCAGTAAAGCTGGCAGTTTGTTATTGCTCTTGGCTTCTCCATATTTGTCTCAAGACAGGCTAAAAATGTAGGATCGTGTTCCAAGTTGTTAACAGCTAATTCAAAGGGCTTGGTTGGTAGCCCTTTCTCCTCTTCTGCTATTTTTAAGCTAATTGATTACCTTTAACTGATTTTAGGAAGAGACTCAGGTATAATGATAGACTTGTACAATAAGTATAATTCTTGATTGTCCAGCACAAATTATCTATTGGGAAGCAGAATCAATACTCGATGTGATTCAGCAAATATTTCCCTCACTTACAACATGGAACAAGATACAGTATGGTGGGGTTTTTTGTTTTTGGAGGAGTCTCACTCTTTTGCCCGGGTTAGCTCAGATGATCCTCCTGCCTGAGCCTTCTGAGTCCCTGGGACTACAGAACGGTGCCACGATGCTCTGGTAATTTTTCTATTTTGAATAGAGATGGGAGGTCTCACTTTTGCTCAGGCTGATCTCTAACCCATGAGCTCAAGCAATCCTCCTGCCTGGGCCTCCCGGAGTGGTAGGATTACAGGCATTAGCCACTGTGAACCTGGCCCTAATATACATTTCTTAGTGGTAACTAGTTGGAAAGTTTCTTTTAAAATTGTACATATGATTCAATACTGGACTATCTTATTTTGAAAGAAAGTTTTATCTGTTTATTATTTAGGTAAAATCTGACTTATGTAAATCAGATAGCCTCTAGCCTTTCTTATACCTAGTTCCACAGGAGAATTCAGTTCAAAAAAAAAATTAGGAATTCCAAATATTTTTCTCACTCTCCCAAGGATTACCATAAACAGTACCGATCTAGATGCCTTGGAGAAAAGTTAATCGATCAACAAATGTCTTTTAGTTTTTTTGTAGAATTCCATGTGAGAAAGACTCTTAAAAATTAGGAGCAAAGGTATAGTAGCTTACTTGATAATATACAAAACACCCACAAAATCAAAACTTGAGTCCTTGAGGTTGCTTTTCTTTTTTTTTTTTTTTTTTGAGACAGAGCCTCAAGTTGTCCCCCTGGGTAGAGTGCTGTGGCATCACAGCTCACAGCAACCTCCAACTCCTGGGCTCAGACGAGTCTCCTGCCTCAGCCTCCCAGGTAGCGGGACCACAGGCGCCTGCTACAACGCTCGGCTTTTTTTTGTTTGCAGCCATCATTGTTGTTCTGATGGGCCGGGGCTGGATTCGAACCCGCCACCTTAGGTGTATGTGGCTGACGCCTTAGCCACTTGAGCCACAGGGGCTGAGCCAAGGTTGCTTTTCTTATTTATTTATTTATTTATTCATTTTGAGACAGAGTCTCACTATGTTGCCCTTGGTAGAGTGCTATGACATCACAGCTCACAGCAACCTCAAACTCTTGGGCTTAAGCGAATCTCTTGCTTCAGCCTCCCAAGTAGCTGGGATTACAGGCACCCGCCACAACACTTGGCTATTTTTTGTTGCAGTTGTCATTGTTGTTTAGCTGGCCCAGACTGGGTTTGAATCTACCAACCCTGGTGTATATATATGGCCAGTGCCCTAACCACTGAGCTACAGGTGCCAAACCTGAGGTTACTTTTTAATCTGTATGATTTCTAATAGCTCTGTGATTAATAGTAATAAGGATTTTTTTTTAGAAATGTGTTTTTGAACCTGTTGTGTTTTCAGTAATTTCATATTTCAAAATGTCTTTAGGTCAGATGACTGAAAAGTATCAACTTCATATTTTGGGGTAGTATATTAATCTTAGTGTTAAGATAAATGCAGTTGTTTATAAACCTAAAGGCAGTTCATAATAGATGAAACAAGGTAGGTGTTGTGACAAATTATAGTTATTCAAGTAGGAATGAACTTTTGAAATTACCTGGGTCAAATTTAATTTTATAGATTATCCAGTAATGAAGATGTTACTATATTGATCTAGTGATCTGCAGTGCAATTTAATGAGATTTAAATAGGAAATACTTAGAACATATTACTTTCTAATAATAGACAACTCATGTGGACTGTGCATACAGCCCATTGCACTTTCTCAAAGGAGATCTTTCCTGACTAAACTTTGAAATTGTGTGCCCCCAAGCTCCCTGTCCCTCTTGCTTGCTTTATTTTTCTCCCTAGCACTTGACTTTATCATAATACGTATTTATTTCTTTGCTATTTGTCTGTCTCTGACTGCTTGAGTGTAAATTGTGCAAGGGCAGGGAACTTTTGTCTTGAGGCTGGCATAAAGTAGGTACTTAACAACTGTTTGAGCAATTGGATGGATAGCATGAATGAACTGGCTCTCCCTCATCCTGCTGTTCTTTTTTTTTTTTTTTTTAACTGAGACAAAACTGTATACCACTAATATTATTAGGGCATGGGGATGACCAGTTTCCTTTCAGTTTTAGAGACAATAGGTGATTGAATCATTGAATAGTTCTAGAAAGGAAGAACTGGCCGGGCCTGGTGGCTCATTCATGTATTCCTAGCACTTTGGGAGGCCAAGGCAGGTGGATTGCCTGAGCTCAGGAGTTTGAGACCAGCCTGAGCAACAGTAAGACCCCCATTTCTACTAAAAATAGAAAAACTAGCCCAGCATTGTGGTAGGTGCCTGTAATCCCAGCTACTTGGGAGGCTGAGGCAAAAGGATCTCTTGAGCCCAGAGTTTGAGGCTACTGTGAGCTATGAAAATGCCATGGCACTGTTCCCAGGGCAACAGAGTGAGACTCTGTCTCAAAAAAAAAAAAAAAAAAAGAAAGAAAAAAAAATAAAAAAAAAATAGCCAGGCATTGTGGTGGGGGCCCTGTAGTCCCAGCTACTTGGGAAGCTGAGACAAGAGTATTGCTTGAGCCCAAGAGTTTGAGGTTGCTGTGAGCTAGGATCTACTAAGGGTGCCAAAGTGAGACTCTGTCTCAAAAAATATAAAAAATAAAAAATAAATCTGTCTTTGTCCCTTACCTAATTGTTTAGTTTGTATTTTAAGTATCTCTTGCTTTGTTAATAAAAAGTTTATGTACTTGACTAATCTGAAATGAGGACAAGAGAGTGTGTTGGGGTTGGGGAAGACTAGAGTAGTTACTTTTTTTTAGGAGAAGTGAAACACGAAAATTTGTTTTGGAGGATTTCCTAGGCTAGGCCAGGGAGGCTGCTAAAACACACTTCCCCACAACAAAGAATTATTTGGCCCAATGTCAGTGGCTTTGATGATGAGAAACTGGTTTAAAGTGTACAGATGTGTGTCACATGATTGGAGCTAGGGCACTGTGCTAGTTAAGGTTACTTTGTCTGCAAACAACTGAAACCTGCTCTATTTAGGTAAAAAGAGAAATTTAACAGAAAGCAGAGGAAGATCTGAACAACTAAGCAAAGAAAAGAGCAGGTAGCAGCCAGCTTCTAGGATCTTACTGAAAATTTCTTGGACCTTCTTCTTACAATAGGATTTTAACCTCAGCACTATTTTTTTTTTTTTTTTTTTGGAAGCAGAGTCTCACTTTGTTGCCCTGGTTAGAGTGCTATGATACCATAGCTCACAGCAACCTCAAATTCTTGGGCTCAAGAGATCTCCTTGCCTCAACCTTTCAAGTAGCTGGGGCTACAGGCCCCCACCATCACACCTGGATAGTTTTTCTATTTTTAGCAGAGAAGAGGTCTCACTCTTATTCAGGCTGGTCTCAAACTCGTGAGCTCAAGCACCTCAGCCTTCTACAATGCTAGGATTACAGATGTGGGCCACCATGCCTGTCCTAGTACTTTTTTTTTTTAAAGATAGGGTCTCATGATATTGCCCAGGCTGATCTCAAACTTCTAGAGTAAAGGAATCTTCCTGCCTTTAGTCAGCCTCCCAAAGTTTCTGAGCCACCACACATAGCCACTGTTGATATTTTGAAGTAGATAATTCTTGTGGAGGGCTGTTCTGTGCATTGTAGGATGTTGAATGCCTCCAGTATTGCCAAATATCTCCCGGGAGACAGCATTGCCTGGTTGAGAACTATACCTTTAGGGTGCGACTCCTTCTTGCACAACTCCCAATCTTTGACCTCTCTTGTTAAGTTTTAGATTCCTTGGAGAGAGAACAGGTGTGACCCAGATCTGTCTATCTGTGACTCAGTTAGCAAGGATGAAGGGTTGTACTGCAAAAATATAGTCATGGAGAGAATAATTTTTAGTTAGGCTTGTTGTTCCATTTGGCATCTGTAATAAGCACTGAACTAAATTATATTTTCAAAGGCCTCACTTACTATGTCAAGGAAATTGAACTTCATCTTAGGGGCAGGGAATGATGACTAATAAAGATAAAAGAAGAAGGCTGGTTTTTGGAGCCTGAGGTTCAGGAATGTATATGGTTTTGAAATACAGAGTATTCAAAAGGAACTCTGAGTAACTTAAGTCGAAAACTAATGTACTGGAGGGATATTGATGTCCAACAGTACTTAAGGAAAATTGGAGAATAAGACTTAAAAACAGAGTAGGCAGTCCAGCTCCAAGGATCTGGATGGAAGAAATTGGGTGACATTCTCAAGATGACTTAACTCTACAAACTGAGAGGGCACAATTTAAAGACCAAGGTTAAAGACCGAGGATGGCCTGAGGAGATTGTTGAATGTTTAGAATATTTGTTATGTCTATTAGGAGAGGATCGAACACTTGTAGGGTTTTGTGACTGAATGGCAAAGTGTGAGGGTTTAGGGTGCCTTACAGTGTGTTGATGGGATGGGACTCTAGATTTAGGACACTTTGGGGAGAAAAGGGAAGGCAGCAGTAGATAATATGGAGAGAAAAGGTAAGAACTATCAAAGGATTGGGAATGTTACCTACATGAGAGTAGTAAGTAAAAGAATGAGCTACTTGGAAGGATTAGAAGTGTTGTCTGAAAGTGTCATATTGATGTTTCCGATTTTAAAGGTGAAGGAGGTCTGATTTAGGATGGACTATCTGATGTGACCATGGAAGTGAGTTGTTGAAGAGAAGTGAAGGTGCATGTAATTGGAGATCTACACTACCAAGTCTGTAATCTTTCCTGTACTGGACATTCCTAGAAGGAGATATAACATTGCTTATTTAGTTGACTAGAAATGATTTTTTTTATTCTACTTTCATATCAATATTGATAGACTACTTATTTGTATGCTTTAATTTTATGGTAAGGTTCAACAAACAGCATTTGAGACTTCATGTATTCCAGGTTCTCGAGCATATATATATGTGCCACACAGGGCATTAGAAATGTAAAGGTAAATAAGACACCGTTTCAGCTCTTGGGAAACCTTAGTGATTCTTACTCTGATGTAAGAAGCATGAGTAGGATCACTGACTGTAACTTCTTTTGAAATTGTACTGCCATATGAAATTTAAAATTTTGTTGACTTGAATTAGGCAATTGGGAAAAACTTGAGTTAAATATTGCTTTTGGGGTTGTAAATAAATTACTTTTATAAAGGTTTGAGTTTTTTAGAGTAACTTTTGTTATTTAAATTGGCAGTATTTGTTTGTAAATGATACTGGAAGGTCTGGATTTTGACACTTGATACACTAGTTGTTTATTTAACAAATAATATGCTGAGTGCTTACTTTGTGCCAGGTATTGCTCCATAATTCTGGAGATAAAGCAGTGAATAAAATTGGCAAAAAATTCCTGCCTTTATAGAGTTGACATTTTAATGAGAGGCATATAGTAAGTGAAATACATAGTGTAATGTATCAGTTTCTGTTAAGTGTTACTGAAAAAGTAACATGGGAAAGTTGAGGATGGAGCTTGCGATTTTAAACCTAGTTGTCTGGCAGCGTTTATTGAGAAGGTAATATTAGAGACTAGTCTTGAAAGAAATGGTGGGAACAAATGGCAAGGGTCTAGAAGTGGGAGCTCATTTGTCTTTTTTTTTTTTTTTTTTTTTTTGTGACAGAGTTTCACTTTGTCACCTTCGGTAGAATGCAGTGATGTCACAGCTCACAGCAATCTCAAACTCTTGGGCTTAAGCGACTCTCTTGCCTCAGCCTCTCAAATATCTGGGACTATAGGCGCTTGCCACAACGCCTGGCTATTTTTATTTTTTGGTTGTAGTTGTCATTGTTGTTTGGCAGGCCTGGGCTGGATTTGAATCTGCCAACTCTGGTATATGTGGCTGGTGCCCTAGCTGCTGAGCTACAGGTACTGAGACTTGTTTGTCATTTTTGAAATATATCAAGACCACCAGTATAGGCAAAGTGGAGTGAAGTGAGTAGAGGAAGAAAAGATCAAAGAGAAAATAAGGGCCAGGTCATATGGGGCCTTGTAATAACTTAGCTTTTACCTTAAGTAAGATTGGAGCACTTAAGGATGGCTTTGAGCCAAGGATCACTCTGGCAGCCACATGGGAAATAAATAATAGGGTAAGGGCACAAACAGAAACCCAATTAAGAGGTTCTTAACTATTCACTTGAGAGAGACATTGGCTGGGACCAAGGCAGATGCAGAAGAGTTGTGATAGGGTCTAGCTGTATTTTGAAGGTCACGCCAGGATTGACTGACAGATTAAGATGTGATAAGGTGGTAATGGATGACTACAAAGTTTTTGACCTAAACAGTGGACAAAGTTGACTGTCCTTAACTATGTGGGAGAAGACTGCAGGAGGAGCAACCCCGTGGGAGAAGATCAGGGCTTTGGTTTTGAATTTAGGAGGAGGTATCTTTCCTGTTATTTGTGATTTAATTTAGATGACACATGTTTTAGTCTAGAAACAATGAAAATATTTTTGTGTGGTTATCATTTAGTTTATGCAAGAAATAATTATTGTTAAGCAAATTGTGAGTTGAAATTTTTGATTTGTGATTTTTTTTTTTTTGTCTTTGGTTTTTTTTGCTGTTAAGCGTACTACAGTAGTCCCCTCTCATCTGTGGGGATACAAGGCTCCCCGTGGATTCCTGAAACTGTGGATAGCACTGAACCCTATATATATAATGTTTTTTCCAGTACATACTTGCCTATGATAAAGTTTTAGAAATTAGTTATTATAAAAGATTAAAAACAACTAATAATAAAATAGAACAATTATAGCAATACCTGTATGTTCCTGTAAGTTATGTGGATGTGGTCCCTTTCTCAGAATATCTTATTGTACTGTTCGTGGGTAGTTAAAACTGTGGGAAGAGAAATTTCTGATTGAGCACTGTTCTAAGTAGGAGTATCTGAAATAGAACAGGTATCTTCCACATTAATTTCCAACTAAAACCAGATATTAATTCTTGTAGAGGTTACTTTTTAGGAGATTGATTTTGAAAACTTCTGGTGAAAAGTTGGGTTGGATGCTTGGTGGATAGGTGTTACAACATTACCATCCTGGAATCAGAAGGGATCTGGTCCCTTCTCAGAGAAGGAAAGTCCTGAAATGTTAATCAGTGTCTTGCTCCAGGTCTAACGGGTAATGTTGAGTGGTACTCACCGATTCCCTGTGCTTCTCATTTGATTGCTGTGCTGCCTGTTCAGGTTGTTATCTTCTCCCAACAGTTTGCTTTTCTTTTTATCTAGTTTTTGTTATTTCCCTTACTACTCTTTTAGGGTGATTGCCATCTTGATGCAGCATTCCTTAGGATATTCTTTTATTACATGAGACTCCTTTGACTTTGCAGTCTTTTGAAGTTAGAGGAACATAGTTGTTTGATTCAGCAATTCTTTGAATTTAGGGGAGGTCTTAGTCCATTTTGTGTTGCTATAAAAGAATACCCAAAGCCCAGGGTGTGGTGGCTCACGCCTGTAAACACAGCACTCTGGGAGGCTGAGGTGGGTGGATTGCCTCAATTCAGCAGTTCCAGACCAGCTGACCTTGTCTCTAAAAATAGCCAGGTGTTGTGGCAAGCACCTGTAGTCCCAGCTACTTAGGAGACTGAGGCAAGAGAATCACTTGAGCCCAAGAGTTTGAGGTTGCTGTGAGCTGTGACACCCTGGTACTCTACTGAGGGTGACAAAGTGACACTCTTGTCTCAAAAATTAAAATAAAATAAAATAGAGAAGAATATTTTAGAGTAATATAGAAGACTAGATATTATAAACACATGTGGTTTAATTTAGTTTATGGTTCTGTAGGTTGAGCAGCTCCAAGGCAGGCTCTGAGAGAGTACTTTCATGTTGGGTCCCAACATGGTGGAGGCGGCCAAAGAGGAAGGAAGCACACACTGGGAAGGGGGGGAAACCTGGACGTTCTGGATTAATGACATCCCACTCATTCTGGAGAGGACTGTACTCCTGTGAGAGCAGCATAAGCCATTAATGAGGAACTGTCCCCAAGATCCAGGCACCTCCCACTTAACCAGCATTACCACAGTGAGGATCAGATTTCAACATGAGGTTTGAATGGAAACAAACCAGCCATATCCACACCATAGCAGAGTAACATAATTTCTCCACTTGGCATAATTTTACTGTTTGCAGTATTACACTTTGCCTTAGTGCTGCAATTTCCAGTCCTAACACTTCTTAAATAAGTTGGTTTCTTGTCAGTTCTGCATATTATATGTTTAAGATGAGCAGTTTAATATTTTAGTAAATGTTGGTATTTATTTATTTTATTTTATTTGAGCCAGAGTCTCACTATGTCACCCTCTGTAGAGTACAGTAGTGTCACAGCTCATAGCAACCTCAAACTTTTGGGCTCAACCAGTTCTTTTGCCTCAGCCTTGCAAGTAGCTGGGACTACAAGTGCCCTCCATAACACCTGGCTATTTTTTTATTGCAGTTGTTATTGTTGTTTAGCTGGCTCAGGCCAGGTTCAAACCTGCCAGCCCCCATGTATGTGGCTAGCCCCGTAACCACTGTGCTATGGTACCAAGCCTAAATTTAGTAGTATTTGTGACTGAAGCTCAATTTCAATGTAAGTTGCAAATGAAAGTATTTGCCTATATTTGTAAATGAAAAGCAAGTTAATCATGAAGATCTACTTACTAAAAAAAAAAAAAAAATTGAGAGCTAAAGCCCACTGTGATTCAGGAGATTTTATTATTTTTTTCTTTATTTTTTTTTAGAAAAAAAAAGTTGTTGCCCTTGGTAGAGTGCAGTAGCATCACAGCTCACAGCAACCTCAGATTCTTTGGGCTTAAGCAGTTCTCTTGCCTCAGCCTCCCAAGGAGCTGAGACTGCAAGCGCCCACTACAGTGCCCACTTATTTTTTTGTTGTAGTTGTCATTGTTGTTTGGCAGGCCTGGGCTGGATTCGAACCTACCACCCCTGGTGTATGTGGCTAGCATCCTAGCTGCTGAGCTACAGGCACTGAGCCAATTCAGGAGATTTTAATTTATTGTCTGATTTTTTTTTTTTTTAGGCATTAAATTTACTAATAGTTTGGTAATTCATTGACATATTTTGAGATTTCTCCCAGTCAAGATGAATGTTTTATGTAAATTTTTCTTTTCTTTTTGTTTTTGAAGTTTTTGGCTAGGGCTGGGTTTGAACCTGCTACCTCCAGCTGGTGCCCTACTCCTTTGAGCCACAGGCGCCTTTTTTTTTTTTTTTTTTTTGATACAGAGTTTCACTCTGTTGCCCAGCCTGGAATGCACTGCTACAGTAGCTCACTGCAGCCTCCAACTTTTGTGCTTAAGCCATCGTCCTACCTCAGCCTCCCAAGTAGCTAGTACTACAAACGTGCACCACCAGGCCCAACTGAGTTCTGCAATTTTTTTGTCAAGACAGTTCTCCCTGAGTTCCCCAGGCTGGCTTTTAACTCTTGGCCTCACTTCTCCTCCCCAAATGCTGGGATTATGTGAGTCACCATGCCTAGGGATTAAATTTTGTATCTGTATATTCGTCTATTCTTTAGGTTTAATTTGAACTTAGGGGTTATTCACTCTTCTTCTACCCAGAAATACTATTAAGAAAGGATCTCTGGCTTCTTTTTGCCTGTGCTAATATAGCGGCATCAAGTGCTGTTTTCCTCTACTGTTGTAAATCTTTTTCCCTCTACTATTTGTAAATTTTTTGTGTGCAGTTTTATTGTTAGGAATACATTCAGTGATAAGCAGAAAATTTTCTGATTTAAGAATTTAGTTAAACAATATTTTTAGGTATTAAGTTGAGTTTTTGTCCCAAATTTTTACTACTTCTGCGATGCAACTTTATATGTAATTGAGATGTACTATAAGAGGGACATCCATAAAATGTGAGATTTATCTTTAGGGAATACAGGTAGTATCATCATCTGGTTATCCCCATTGATAGCATCCATTCATTAAATTACTTATCAATACTTAAAGAAGATTCTGTAAGATATGGAAATAAAATTAAGATATGAGAATATCTCTTAGAAACAGTTTGGAAGATCGGTGAATTAGTAGAATTCAGGATAGAATATGAGCCTTGTGAGAGTCACAGCAAAGTACTATGCAGCTTTACTGGAAGGAGAGTCAGTGAGACAGAGGTGGTCTAAATGTCAGAGAAGCTTATTAACTAATGAAATAAAAGCACATAAATGACAGCTAGAAGGTAATAAAATACTTATTAATTTCCTTGACTAGGTCATTCATACAAAGGAAATTTTTTGGGACGGCCAGTTTTTTGGCCAGGGCTGGGTTGAACCCGCCTCCTCTGGCATATGGGGCCAGCACCCTACTCCTTTGAGCCACAGGCACCGTCCCAAAGGAAATATTTAAGGCAAATGTGAAGGGCAAGTGTTTACATCCTCAAAATTTGGCCACAGTTTTATTTTCCAATACTATACTTTTCTCCCTATTTTTCTCACCCATCTTTTGTAATCTTCCTACAGCCAGATTGCCTGCATCCCTTCATGATAAACTATCTTTTCTCAGGCTTTATTTTGTCAGTGTATTTTTCATGGGCAGTTTTAACTGGGCTAATCTTCATTGGTTTCCTCCATTTTTTAGCTCTTTTAGTTCTTAACACGTATCCTATGTTTTATTAAAACAAAAGCTTTTTATTTTTAAGTTCTGTAGATTGTTATCTCTTTAAGGACAGAGTTGCCCTGATATGTTTTAATTATGAGGACAGTGACTGTGCTTGTCTTGTTCTACATTATACAGTTAGCATCTGCTGCAGTACTGTGGTACATAGTGGTTAAAAAACACTGTTAACTGTTGGGAGAAATAAACTGGTTGCCCTGAATACGCTTTTGGTGGGTTTATCTAGCTGATGCATACCCACAAAATTTAGATTAAAAGCCTTTTTATTCTGATAAATACTGAAGTTCTTCCATTTATTTTTGAGTATATAGGTATAGTCTATTGTTGGATCTCTCTGGTTTGTCAGGGTTTTTTTTTTTTTTTTTTCCCAAGGCAGAATCTTGCAGAATCTTGCTCTGTTGCCCTGGCTAGTGTGCAATGGCATCAATTAGTCCTCCTGTCTCAGCCTCCTGAGTAGCTGGGACTACAGGTGATCACCACAATGCCTGGCTATTTTTTGTTGCAGTTTGGCCAGGGCCAGGTTTGAACCCTCCACCCTCGGTATATGGGGCCGGTGCCCTACTCACTGAGCCACAGGTGCCACCTCGACTTTCTTTTTTTATAGGTGACTTTATGCCTCAGTATTCTCTGTGAAATGAGGATTACAATTTTAATTGGGGCTTTTGACACTTAAACTAATTTGATGATTTGTATTTGTAGATTACTTGTTTTGTAGTGTGTTCATTGGAATTGATTTCATTTAATGTTCAGCCTTTGTATAATTTGTACAGCATAGCTATCTTGGTTTTGCTTATTAACAGTAGAATATAAAAATTAAAAAAATGAATGTTTTTCATTAGTGGTAATACTAGTGGTAGAATGAAGAAAATCCTAAATGATTGATTCATCTTAGAATTTAAGCAGTGTTTGCCTTCTGTTAATCCAGTGTGAAATACAACTGTATTTTTTTTTTCTTTAAGTGCACCACAGCTAAATATCTTTATCATATCATTCCTTTCCTCTTCTTTCCCTTACACTCGCTCCCTTCTGTGTCCCCTGTGTACCCATTCCCTGCAGCGTTCCCTGCTGGCTGTGGTGGAGATTGGTGTGCTGTGAATTGCATAATCACCCAAATGAGTACCAGAGGAGTCTAAGAAACCCTGGCAACTGACTACTTGCTTTCACCAGGAATAGGGACCTTTTGTCTGAATTTCCTGCCCTCAGGTAATACTTCTATTCCCCATCCTTTTTTATTTTTTCTACAAATGCAAGCATTTTTTATGCCCTACATGAAGATACTTCGAGAGTATTTTCTTACTGTTTTAGTCAGATACCTGTTTCATTTTCTTTACTGCATAGCTACAGGTTCACGTAATTTCTCTCTTAGAATGTCTTTTTTAACAGATAAGATTTGGTAACATACTTAGAGTTATAACCAGCTCTTTCTTGTGTTGCAAGAGAGAGTTTTTAAGTTTACCTCTAGCTATTTGGAAATGGTAGTTAGGATTTGATCTGCTTATTAATGGGTAAGGCTTCATAGTCTAATGGAATTACTCAGACTCTTTTCATAAAGAAGTTTTTGATTCATTCATCATCGAAGGACTTTAAGAGTTTATTTTGTGGCTTGGTGCCCGTAACACAGTGGTTACGGCGGCACCAGCTATATACACCCAGGCTGGGGGTTTAAACCTGGTCTGGGCAGCTAAACAACAATGACAACTGCCACAACAACAACAACAAAAAATAGCTGGGCGTTGTGGTGGGTGCCTGTAGTCCCAGCTACTTGGGAGGGTGAGGCAAGAGAATCGCTTAAGCCCAAGAGTTGGAGGTTGCTGTGAGCTGTGACTCTAAGGGCGACAAATTGAGATTCTTTGTCTCAAAAAAAAAAAAGTTTATTTTGTATACTTCATGTTAATTATCAAATAGATTGAAGTAAGTCTCACAAACACCAGTGCAAATGGAATTTTTGAAGATTTTCCATGTTGTATTCTCCCCTTTCCTGTTCTTTTTAAAATTCTTTGTCAGGGAAAGTAAAGTTACAAAACCAGACTCCTGGAAATGGTGCTGAATTCCTTTCAGCTTAGTACTCAATGAAAAACCTGGAAACTCACATCAGTGAACACTTGTAGTCCTTAGGAAATTTATCCACATAAAGTTGTTGTTTTTTTTTGTTTTTTTTTTCGCCTAGGCTAGACTACAGTGGTGTCATTATAGCTCACTGCAACCTTGTCAAACTCATGGGCTCAAATGATCCTCCTACCTAAGTCTCCCAAGTAGCCGGGGCTGCAGGGCAGGAGTATACCACTGTGCGGGACCAATTTTTCTATTTTTTGTAGAGATGAAGTCATGCTTTTGTGCAGGCTGGTCTCAAACTTCTGGGCCTTGGCTTCCCAAAGTGCTAGGGTTATAGGAGTGAGCCATCACCACATAAATGTTTCTGAACCTATTCTAAAACTCGCACAAGAAATTGTTCATTAAAATTCAACCATGAGTAGAACTGTGCAACTCCATTACATATTTGCCCTAGGAGTAAGGGGACAGTTGATGAGCTTGTTGGCCATCTGCTAGTGAGTAATTGTATGGCAGGATGATCCACATATTGTTTTACATTCTTGTCTGCCTTGATTTCATGCTGGTTTCATCCATTCCCATATGGATCTCAACCAGAATTGCCCAGGGAAAGGTGATGTCAGGCTTTAACCTCAGGCTTTAACCTTTGGGATTCTGTAATAGTTTGTTAAAGTCTTATGTTGTTCATAATGGCTTTAAGGATGATTCTGAAATCTTCTGAGACTCTTTTTTTGAGACAGAGTTTCACTTTGTCACCCCCAGTAGAGTGCTGTGTCATCACAGCTCATAGCAACCTCAAACTCTTGGGCTCAAGTGATTCTCTTGCCTCAGCCTCCCATGTAGCTGGGACTACAGGTGCCTGCCACAACACCTGGCTATTTTTTGGTTGCAGTTGTCATTGTTGTTTTAGCTGGCCTGAGCCAGGTTTCAACACGCTAGCCTGGGTGTATGTGGCCAGGGCCCTACTCACTGAGCTACGGGTCTGGGTCTTCCGAGACTCTTGCATGTGAAGTACAGTCACAACTGTAGGCCTTTGCCTTTTCTAAATTACATCTCTGCAGCTTTTTATTTGTTTATTCAAGTTGCCTACCAAGTTTAATTCTTTTTTTTCTTT
>NW_003852402.1:20545125-20550726 GCF_000181295.1 Otolemur garnettii
TTTTTTTTTTTTTTTGCAGTTTTTGGCCGGGGCTGGGTTTGAACCCGCCACCTCCGGCATTCCGGCATATGGGGCCGGTGCCTTACTCCTTTGAGCCACAGGCACCACCTGATTACTTTGTATTTCAATGACTCCTAAATTTGTACTCTTTATTCTGAACCTAGAATATAGCATATTGCTTAGAACAAAGTAAAATTTAAATATCTCTGTTGTCATTACCCAGATTTAATTCATTATTTCTTGTATCAGTTGTTGCAACTAAGTATTTTCATATCCTTAAGGTCTCATACTTCTGTATTCTGTTACCAGAGAGTTACTTTCAGAAAGGTAATCACATTTGTTTTCTTGCTAAAAATTTTTACTGGCTCTTGTTCAAGCTTTTTTTTTTTTTTTATATAATTTATTTATGACAGTAGAAACTTTTTTGCCCAAATAAATCTTAAAACAGAACTTCATTATATAAAATGGACAAAGGTAGAACTCCTCTGGTCTAATCAGTAGTGGGGGGAGTGCCTCTGGCACATCTTTGCTCTTTTTATTTCTTCTTCCACGTGGGTTGTACCATGAGAAGTCACAGTAAGGGCAGTGTGGGAACAACATTGATGTATGGGATGAAACCCATGTTGCTTGGTATGGAAAACAAGAGTCTTTCATGATTTGGCATCATTTGGCTTCCCAAGGCGTATCGTTTCTTTCCAAACTACCTGATACTTGTACTACGTCTATGCCTACTATATGTCACCCTATAATCTTGAACATGCTGCTGCCTCTGTCTTCACCTTATCTACTTGGTACAATCTTGCCCTTAAAAACATTGCTCAAGTGCTGCCTACTCTGTGAAGCCTTCCCAAAGCAGTCTTCATTATCAGACTTGATCACCCTTTCCCTGTGTCTCCATGGTATCCTGTTATCATTTTTGTTGTGTGATCTGTCACATAGTACCTGGCACATATTAAGGTCATGATATACTGCAGTGACTTTGTACTTGCTTCTATAATAAAATTAAGGTAACTATGTCTTACTCATATTAAGTCTCCCAAGAGCAATAAAGTCTGCATATCCAGACTTTAAGGTCTATCCATTTTAAATGCTAGCAACAAATTCAGGTTTTTAAAAATACCGTGTAGGCCAAACAAAATATGACTGTGAGCAGAGAACATTGCCAGTTTATAATCTCTTCTGTTCTTTAAATGTTTATGTGGAAAAACTGGTTATACAAGATTTATTTTCCTTAAGCATATTTCAAAATAACCAAGCCAAAGAACTGTGTAAATTGAGAAGGGTCTAAAAAAAGGTGAGTTTAAGCTATTAAGAGCATACCTTGGTTCTTCTTCCATTATAGATTTTATTTAAAAAAAAAAATTGGGCCATGCGTGGTGGCTCATGCCTGTAATCCTAGCACTCTGGGAGGCCGAGGCAGGGGTTCAGGACTTCGAGACTAGCCTGAGCAAAGTGAGACCCTAAGATCCTATCGCTACTAAAGATAGAAAAATTAGCTGCGCGTGGTAGCACGTGCCTATAATTCCAGCTACTAGGGAGGCAGAGGCAGGAGGATTGTTTAAGTCCAGGAGTTTATGGTTGTTGTGAGCTAGACTGAGGTTATGGCACACTGGCCTGGGCAAAAAGTAAGACCCCTATCATAAGTAAATAAATTAATTAATAATATTGAGCCATGCACAGTGGCTCAATCCTATAACTCCAGCACTTTGGGAGCTGAGGCAAGGAGGATCACTTGAGGCCAGGAGTTCTAAAGTAGCCTGGGTAACATCATGAGACCCCCAACTCTCAAAAAATTTAAAATTACCCAGATGTGGTGTAATGCACCTGTTGTCCTAGGTTCTCCAGGAGGCCGAGGCAGGAGGATTGCTTGACCCAAGGAGTTTGTAGTTGCAGTGAGCTGTGATAGCATCACTGCACTTCAGCCTGGGCAGTAGAGCTAGTCTCTGTCTCTAAAAATAAAAATGAAAATGAAAATAAAAAAATAATGTTGGAAACAAAGAAAATAAAAAATATTTAATGTTTATGCATTGAACATATAGTAAAACTCACAAATTAAAATTGAAAACTCCTTGAGGATAAAAATTTCTATACAGCCCTACAGTGTGTAGTAAGTGCCCAGAAAATGCAGTTAAATTGAAATTTATCCATATGCTAATGGCATAATAATTGATCCTAAAATACCTCTTAAGTTAAAATTGTATAAGTTTGATTGAATTCTTAGCTCTGCTTTCATGTAACCTTGAGCAGTTCACTTAATCTTTGGAATTTACATTCTCTACTATAAAATGAGGAGGTTGAATTAAATGGTGTGATATTCTTTGTAGATGAGAGCTGCCTATGGCTCTATTCATTTTTTAAAACTAAGCTTAAAATTGCGTCAAATATTTTCATTAGATGGCAAATGCAACGGGATGGTTTTCAAAAAGCCATAGTTCAGATACTTTATATAGTCTTACTCCTTTCTATTTTATTAAGTTAATAAGCCCATTCTTTTATTTATTTTATTTTAATTTTTTGAGATGGGGTCTCACTATGTTGCAGTGAGCTATAGTGTGGCCACTGCACTAACTTGTCTTGAGCTCCTGGGCACAAGTGTTCCTTCCTCCTCAGCCTCCTGAGTAGCTGGGTTTACAGGGAGCATAACCAGGCCTGGCTAAGTCCATTCTTATATATATATTCATGTATAGACATATGTATATATCTGATTTAAATAGCTGTATTGGAATGTAACTTGATTTATATACAATAAACTGCAAATATTTAAGGTGTACAATTAATGAAGTTTCAACATATATGTACTCAGGAAACTTTGATCATAATTAGGAAAATGAACATACCCACCACCCTCAGGTTTCTTCATGCTCCTTTGTAATCATTTTCCTCTCTGTTGCCTCATTCTTGGGCAATAACTGGTCTACTTTATTTCACTTAGCTTAGTTTGCATTTTCTAGGATCTTATATAAATAAATGAATCATATAGTATACATTTCTTTTCTGACTTCTTTCTTTCAGCATGATTGTTTTGCAATTAATCTGTTTTGTTATATACATACTTTCTTACTGCTAAGTAGTCTGTGGATATGCCACTATTTGTTATTCATATGGATATTTGGGTTGTTTCTGTTTGTTGACTATTACAAATAAAGCTACTATGAACATGTTTGTGAGAATAGGCTTTTTATCTCTTTTGAGCAAATTGCTAGGAGTAGAATGGTTAGGTTATAGACTCAGATAATCCCTATGGGCCCATCCTGGCAGGTATTCTGCATTTTCATTGTAAATTTAATAATCAGCATGTCATTTCTCCCAGAAAGCTTGCCGGGATTTTGCTTGGGGTTGCCCTCAATCTGTTTAGGGAGAATTGATAACATCTTAACTGAGTTTTCTGATCCACTAAGTTTTATTTTTCTGTTTATTTAGATCTTTAATTACCATCAGCAGAGTTTTGTAGTCGTTAGTATATAGGTAATGCATAACTTTTGCCAGTTGTATCCATAAAATTTCATATTGTTGATGCTAATGTGAATGATTCATTTATTCATTCATTCACTTATATTCATAGAGACAGGGTCTCACCCTGTCTCCCAAGCTAGAGTTCAGTAGCCACATCATAGATCACTGTAACTTCGAACTCCTTTCACCCCAGCCTCCCAGAGTGCTAGAATTATAAGTGTGAGCCACTGCACCTCCCCCCTGAATTTTTTTTTGTTGTTGCTCAAGAAACTATGTCAGTTTATAATCCTCCCCTTTCACCGATTTTTGATTGTTAAGCCAACCTTCATTCTTGGGATAAACATTTGGTTATAGTGTTTTATACTTACTTTTTTTTTTTTGAGATAGAAGTATCACTTTGTCACCCTTGGTAGAGTGCTGTGGGGTCACAGCAACCTCAAACTCTTGGGCTTAAATGATTCTCTTGCCTCAGCCTCCCAAGTAGTTGGGATAATAGGTGCCTACCACAATGCCTGGCTATTTTTAGAGCCGAGGTATCGCTCTGGTTTTGGCTCAGGCTGGTCTCAAACGCATGAGTTCAGGCAGTCCACCTGCCTTGGCCTCCCGGAGTGTTAGGATTACAGGCATGAGCTACTGTGCCTTGCTGATACTTACATTTTTTTTTTTTTAAGAGACAGAGTCTCACTTTATCGCCCTTGGTAGAGTACTGTGGCGTCATAGCACTCAGCAACCTCCAGCTTTTGGGCTTAAGTGATTCTCTTGCCTCAGCCTCCCACTTACATTGTTTTAAATTGTGTGGCTTGTGAAAACAACTGAGAAAGTTACGATCACTGTTTTGAAAGAATGAAACAGAACATATCAGACTATATTAAACTATTATAAGATTTTTGTTTTGTGTGTGTACATGCACTAAATTATAGTGTAAAGTTCATTTCTTGCTTTAGGTCATGTCAAAAATTTCAAAAGCCCTTAACTACTTCACTTTGAGAGCCTGCAGATAATGAGGTACCTCAGATAGTGAGGTGCTGGATTAGATGAGGTATACCTGGAGAGAAAGGCGTGGTGTTGGGTCAAGGAGAAAATGAGGAAATAGGAGTTTGTGCAGAAAAGCCTTTTTCTTAGTTTGATTGAGGGAATGTTTATGGCAGCATGATGAAGTCCATGTAATTAGTTACAGATGATAATTTAATGTCCCTAACCAAAGGACTTGGCAGCAGTCTATTAGATTTGGAGAAGTCTATCCAAAAACATGCTCTCATGTACGATGTTCAAATGTGGCTTTAAGGTACTATTCCCTTGTAGAAATAATGGTTTTCAGTAAAATCATGCAGAAACTGTTAATTGGCTTACTTAAAAATATTGGTTGTTATAACATCTCTTCATATGTAATGAGAATTTAATCCTTGTAGACGCACAGAGGACTTGAGATACTAGCTAGTGATTTTAATTATTGGTTTCTTCTAACAGTTCAAGTTGGACCCTGTTGGGGAAAATCAAAAAATGATTCATAAGAATGTTTCTGGTACATTTCAGTTCTAAAATGTCATGGGTATGGGTTTCCTTCATAATCTCACTCATTATTAATTTCTCAGTTTAATGCAAACAGAGAGTGTATACATATTAAGTTTCACATTTCTAGAGGAAGGGACATGAATAGCCTAATGCTAGGTCAACCTCTAGATCAATGAACTAGAACCAAAATAGTATATTAAAAATACCTCAGATGTGCATCTTTCCCCTGTGTTTATAGTCCTCCCCAGAGAAGAGTGAATGAACACTGGCACCTGGGCAGCTGCCCCACAAAGTGTTTATTAATGACAAGTTAATCACTTAAATTACAATGATATTAAAGATAGAATTACAGTGTTGAAATAATTTTCTTTTCTGGGTGACTAAAATTAATAATTTTTCTTTAAAGTCATGGTTCTTAGCTCTATCTGCATTGAAAACCTCCCTTTGAAAATCTAATAAAAGAGGCCAAGCGCAGTGGCTCACACCTGTAATCCTAGCACTCTGTGAGGCCAAGCGGGTGGATTGCCTGAGCTCACGAGTTCGAGACCAACCTGAACCAAAGCCAGAGTGAGACCTTGTCTCTGAAAAAGTAACTGGGCATTGTGGTGGGTACCTGTAATCCCAGCCACTTAGGAG
>NW_003852402.1:20550977-20555032 GCF_000181295.1 Otolemur garnettii
CCCCCCCCGCTTTCCTTCTCTCTAATATAAAATAAATTTATACTTTTACATCCTAATCTTGGCCTAGAGCAATTCATTTCTCCTCCTGCATGCAGCACCAGCTGAATAACTGAGTTTTGCCACACCTATCATTTGGTGGCCTGAATGGGGACTTAAGCAAATCACTTCCTGGCCTCCAGGCAGGGAGAAGTCACTTTTCACCCCCATAAAAGAACTATCTCTTTCTCCTCTAGATGGAGAGTGGCTTAAGCCTTGAAGCTTTTTTTTTTTTTTTTTTAAAGACAGCGTCTGTGACCATGCCTGTAATCCTAACACTCTTATAAATTTATGTTCTAAGACTTTTTAGCTCTTAAGATTCTGTGATTCTACCCCTAAATATTATATTTAACTTGGAGATGCTTTATTTTATAAATCTTTGATTCAGGTTGCTTTGGGCAAATAAAACAAATGTCTGATACAGATGCAAATTAAGTCTGAACATTCTGATAAATCATGATTACAATTTATAGTGTGCAACATCAGATATAAAATGTATACCTTTATGAGTTATCAGGCTGAAACATTTTTTAGAAAATTATGACCACTGGTCATATAATATCTCTGTATAGCTAACACTCACCAAGTTATTATGTGTGTTCCAGATCATTTCTAGCAATTTACATTCTCTAAGTTAGTGCTCAAAACAACTCCATGAGGCAGGTCCTATTATTCTCATTTTACAGATGGGGAAACTAAGGTAGAGAAGTACTACGTGGCCTTTTACTTCTTTCAGAGCTGGGATTTTTTTTTTGAGACAGAGTCACTTTGTTGCCTTAGGTAGACTACTCTGCAGTCACAGCTCACAGCAACTTCAAATTCTTGGGCTCAAATGATTCTCTTGCCTCAGTCTTCCACGTAGCTGGGACTACAGGTGCCAGCCACAGTGCCTGCCTGTTTTTATAGACGGGGTCTTGCTCTTGCTCTTGCTCAGGCAGGTCTCAAACTCGTGAGCTCAGGAAATCTACCTACCTTGGCCTCCCAATTGCTGAGATTACAGGTATGAGCCACCATGCCTGGCCCAGAGCTGGGATTCTTGATTTTCTGTGCATTTATGCTATATTTATGTATCCAATTCTTTGATTATATGGACCTTCTTTCTTCCTTTTTTTTTTTTTTTTTTTTTGCCCAGGCTGAGTTTGAACCCACCACTTCCAGTAAGTATATGGGGCTGGTGCTCTACTCCTTTGAGCCACAGACGCTGCCCAGACCTTCTTTCTTTGTCTTGCCTTAAGTGTTAGTTAACACAGTGCTTTCCATAAAATTTAGACTCTAATAATGCTGTATTGGTTGTAAAATGTATAGTCTATATCTAGCTTATCTTATTTGCCCAAAGCTTTTATTGTTCTTGGTAGTTATGTTTTATTACTGAAAAAATTTGTAAATTTGTTGTCCTTTATTATGTGTAATTAAAGAAGATTTTAGATAAAATAGTAGCCTATCATCATATTTTAAGAATGTTTTTAAGTTACTACCTTGTTAAAAATATGATAAAATAGGTGGGGAACAATGATTCACTCCTATAATCTAAGCACTTTTGGAGGCAGAGGATAGAGGATCTGTTGAGCCTAGGAATTGTGAGGTTACATGCAGCTGTCAGAGGGCCACTGCACTTTAGCTTGGGTGACAGGGCCAAGACTACCTCTTTTTTAATTTGAGACAGAATCTCACTTTGTTGTCCTTGGTAGAATGCCATGGCATCATAGCTCACAGCAGTCTCAAACTTTTGGGCTCAAGAGATTCTCTTGCCTTAGCCTCCCCAGTAGCTGGGACTACAGGCACCTACTACATTGCCCAGCTATTTTGAGAGACAGGATCTTGCTCTTGCTTAGGCTGGTCTCAAACCTGTGAGCTCAAGCAATCTACCCACCTCAACCACCCAGAATGCTAGGATTACAATCTGCCTCTATTTTTAAAGAAATGATAAAATAAACCAAAATAAATGCATTCACATTAAAAATTTCAGCTGGTACTAATATTAGAAATAAATGACAAGTATACTTTTGAAATATAACTCTTTGCCATGCCATAATGTTGTTCATCATAATGTAACAATCTTTGCTCTGAATTTTAAAAATAAATGGCAAAACTTCCTGCCATCTTTATCTTTATTATGTCCATGACTTTCTTCCATGAAATTGTTATGACTTTGACATATTCGAATCAATCACCCTTTTCTTTTATTCTTGTTTTGAGTTCCTGTTAGCATACTTACTTTGGTTATGTACATTTCAGGCTTCTATTCTTCCTTCATGTCCACCAAATAAATACTTATTTGGAAGCTTAACTCATGGAGCTACATTGTTACCATTTTTTAAAAGTTCTTTTTAATAATGTTTATATACCTTTTTAGAGCTTTACTGATTTTAAATGAACTGAAATGATTATTTGACTTCAGGTAACAGTTTATTCTCTTGAATCAGGTAGTCACATGTGTTTGAGTTATTCAGATTAGTCTGTTTGTCCTCTTCAGTCTTGTCCTTCTCCTTGGGTGCAGTTATAGTATTTCTAAAATAACAGTGCGGTTCCTTTGTTTCTGTTTGCTTTTGTTTCTTGTCTCATTCTTACTTTGTTTTTGTATAGAGAGAGTATTAACATGCTTTCCAAAGTCAAAAAAAACTATTCTGCAAGTTACACTTACTTCATATTCTTTCTCTCTTCTCTCTCCTACCCCTTAGTTAGGTAACCAACTTCATCTTCCTTCCTCCCTCCCTCCCTCCTTCCTTCCCTCCCTCTCTGTTGTCTTGGGTAGAGTGTCATGATGTCATCAGAGCTCATTGGAACCTCAAACTCCTAGGCTCCAGGGATCCTCTTATCTCAGCCTTCTAAGTACCCAGGACCACAGTGGCATTTCACCATGCCTGATGAATTTTATTTTATTTTTTTAGAGATGAGGTCTCTCAGTGTTGCCCAGGTTGATCTTAAACTCCTGGACTCAAGCAATCTTCCAGCCTCAGCCTTCCAGAGTGCTAGGATTATAGGTGTGAGCCACCATACCCGGCCCAAGTAGTAAATTATTATTTTTATTATTACATATTTTTTTGAGGCAGGGTCTCATTCTGTTGCCCTGGTAGAGTGTTGTGGCACCATAGTTCACAGCAACCTCAAACTCTTGGACTTAAAGAGATCCTCTTGCCTTAGCCTCCCAAGTAGCTGGGACTACAGGTGCCTGCCATAATGCCTGGCTAGTTTTTCTATTTTTAGTAGAGATAGGGTCTCACTCTTGCTCAGGCTGGTCTCAAACTCCTGAGCTCAACTGCTCTGCCCATCTGGGTTTCCCAGAGTGCTAGGATTACAGGTATGAGCCACGGTGCCGAGCCCCAAGTACTAAATTCTGAACATGGAATATGGTACTCCTGTCATAATTATAAACTAAAATTAAATTCTAAGCACCTTCCCTCTCTCCCACCCCCTTAGCTAAAGGGACCTCAGAAAATAGTAAAGCTGAGTTTCCAGCCATGTTGGAAAGAGAGGTCTGAGACACCTCCTAATACCTGCTCTGGTTGCGGAGTTTAGATATACTGGCATTAATGTCAAAGTAGAGATTATAAAACTGATAAAACAGACTCTGTGTGGCAGTAAGATAATGTTTTACAAATAGGACCTAAGGCAAAGGTCAAGTCAGACTCTACAAACCCTGAAATCTTTCAAAATGAGTGTTTAAAAATTAACTCAAATATATTGTTGGCTTACTTTCCAATCTGACTTTGGTACAGGAAGTGTGACAATTAAGTTTGTGGACTTACCCTAGAAAAAGTGCTGTATACTTTATGCTAAATATCACTATGGTCACCTTTGAAGTACTCTCTAGCTTCGGAAGCTATGCCCTGATACCAGTGCCTAGTCTCCCTTTCAAAGCAATTTTATTTTTTAATTGAATGGTAACTATGTACATTAATGCACTTTTGGGGTACAGTGTGGGGTTTTCACACACAATCCGAAACACTTCCATCAAACTGGTTAATATAGCCTTCATGTCATTTTCTTAGTTATTATTTTAAAACGTTCACATTCTACTC
>NW_003852402.1:20560963-20562994 GCF_000181295.1 Otolemur garnettii
GCGGTAGCACAGGGTATGTGAGCGACCAGATCAGTCCTAGTTCAGCCCCGCGAGCGTAGCTGGCGGGGGTGGGGGGGTGGGGGGGTGGAGCGGAGGACTCCTTGACCATTGCCTGTTGGACGCGTGTGGCACTAGCAAGCCGATCAGTTCCCTCCCAGTGTGGGAGCCCAGAGCGGGGAACTCCCCCACCTCCGTCCATGGGACGTACGTGGCTCTAGCAAACAGTTCTGGGCCTGCCCAGAGTGGTAGACCCCTCCACTACCACCTGCAGGGTGCGTGTGGCTCTAGCAAGCAGTTCTAGGCCCACCCAGCTTGGGTGCCTGGAGTGGGGAACTCCTCCCCTGGCCTCCATGGGGTGTGCATGTCTCTAGCAAGCTGTTTTGGGTCTACCTGGAACGAGGACCTCTCCGCCACTGCCCACATGATGCCCGCAGCACTAGCAAGCAATTCTGGGCCTGCCCAGAGCAGGAGCCTAGGGCAGGGATCTCCTCTGCCGCCCGTGAGGCTTGCGACTCTAGCAAGCAGTTTTGAGCCTTCCCTGCTCCGTGAGGGCAAAGGGACCCACCCGGCAAATGAGTTAGTCTGGGAAGGTTAATACCTCCTTCCCCACCTTGCACCCAGTCACTCGTAATCCCCTAGGTCTGTGACCCTATTCACTCCTGTAGGCCACTGCTCCTGGGTTTACAACTGGCAAAATCAGCCAGAAATCTGAATTTGGCAGGGGGGCCTTGCGTGTTTAAATTAGGCTTCTGTCCAGCTAGATTTCTCTGCAAATCCTTGCATTCAGCTCTGGGCAACAGACAAATAGCAATTTACACCCAGGTGTCAATTCTAGCCTCTGCCCACCCACTGCCTTTGTCTCAGGTGGATTAGACCCTGAGGGCTGGTGCTTTACTTACAAAAATTCTCTACATTTTGCCTGTGGCTGCTGTCCTGAAACTTTGGCGTCAGTTTGCAGCTGAGGATGCCACTGTTGCTGTATTGGGGTCCCTTGAGCCGATTTTCTTCTCCTCACACCTGTACCACAGTCAGCACAGAACAGCACCAGCCCTTTCCCCCTCCACTTCTCTAAAGGAGATGCCCAAGAATCTGAATTCCATAGGTAACAAACCTCCAGACCTCGGAGTGGGTGGGTAGGGACTCCTCAGAGTTCAATGTTGCAGGTGGGGAATATATACAGTTTTATACAGTTTTACAGTCGGAGTTCAATGTTGCAGGTGGGGAATATATACAGTTTTATACAGTTTTACAGTTTTATGCCTGGCCGGAAGGTGCTGTGGCATGCCAGCAGGGATAGGAGGTCCAGTTTTTAGGGGGTCTCTCCCGTGGGATAGAGTGGGAGGAAGTTTGAACTCTGCTTGCTTGTTTGCATGGAGTAAACTGCAAGCCCTTGTTGTGGGGGAGGGGACTCCCATCTGCTTGGTGGTGGATTTTGTACCTTTTGGTTGTATTTTTGGGGTTGCAGCTCGCCTCAGGAAGGTTGAAGTGCGCTCTTCAATCTTCTCTCTTGGCTCTCCTCCAAACCATCAGCTAACTTGCTAAACTTCTGTCCTTTAAGCCTCCTTCTGGATGGGAGCTTCTGTAAAAAGCTGGCTGCAGTCCGCCATCTTGGCTCCGCCCCCTTTCAAAGCAATTTTGATACTCTTTATGTATGGCCATTAGAGCTCTGAGTGTATTACTCTGGATGTCCAGAATGTCATCAAAATGTCTTCCTTTCAGTATTTCCTATTATCTTTGAGTTAAAACATAAAGTCACTGGGGGCCAGATCAGGTAAGTGGGGTGGGGTGTTCCAATACATTGATTTGTTGATTGGCAGTGCTGTGAGAACTGGTACATTGTTGTAATGAGCCATTCGTTGTTAGCCAAGATTTTCTGTTAAGGTTTTCCTATTTCTCTATTGATATTTACTTGGTCTATTATACTACTTACAGTCAGCTGACAATTGTGATGCACAATTCAACAAAATTTCTGCAGTCTTTTCATCAGTTCTGCTCATACTGGCCACTGTGACTTTTTTTTTTTTTTTTTTT
>NW_003852402.1:20563584-20571889 GCF_000181295.1 Otolemur garnettii
TTGGCGGGCCTGGGCTGGGAATTCGAACCTGCCACCTTAGGTGTATGTGGCTGGCGCCTTAGCCGCTTGAGCCACAGGCGCCGAGCCTAGACTGCTGTTTACTTCATGGCATTACCCCATAAACTTGGACTAACGTGTCCCTTATTTCACTTCCGCTCTTGCCAAGTTTAACAATAAATTTAATGATTGCTCTAATTCAAGCTCCAGCATTCTCATGATGGCACAGAAAAACATGTAACAACAATAATGAATGCCACTCACCACTACACTGCCACATGTTGACACAAACACTGCTGTGAGAGACTGATATACCAACGCTTTGAAACCTTCCCAAGCTGCTGGATGGAGTTGCCAACATAAGTGGATGGTGGCAAATTCACGTGCTCAATTGTCAGACCTCGTAGCTTCATGTGATAGATAGCAGATCTCCTTATCCTAAGTATTCCTTTCTGCTAACTCCAGGTCTTTAGACAGAGCTTTATTTCTTTAACCAATTACAAATCAAAGAATCTCTGAACCCCCTTACAAGCCTCTGTTTCAAGATGTCTCACTTTTTGAAGCCAAACCAACATATGTGGTCTATTGATTTCTGATTTTACCTGCAGTTTCTTTCTCCATAGAATGTATAAAACCAAACTGTAACCTGTCCCAACCACCCAGTGTGTACTCTCTCAGGACTTCTTGGGCCATGGCCACTCATTGGCTCTGAATAAACCTGTTGAAATTATTTTATAGAATTTGTGTGGTTTTGTTTTTCATTATTGTAATTTGTGAGTTCAGTTTTTATGAAGTTGCTACTTTCTAGTATTCTGGCCTCTCAGTTCCTTGACTTCTCTCCTTTAGTAATCTTGTCAGCCAATTGTTTCCTTGGCTGATTCCAGATCTTGCTATCACCGGTAATTGTATCCCCCGTCAGGTTTAGGCGTCACACTGACTAGCGCATCTGAGCTTTCTAGCTCACTCACCTAGCACTCTTTGCTCCCTCTCCCCCTCTTGTCCTCTGTATCCAGTACAGATTCCATAGTCTATCATTATCACCACTCCCCTGTGTAATTCTTCAGCTCCCATGACTGTTCTCTTTATTCATTATACCTGACTCATAAACCATTAACACTGCTCTGGTGGAATACAACTCTTTGCCTCTTTTGCACCTGTAACTTGCAGAATAGACCAAGTTGATCTGCTGGAGGAAAATATGTACTTGATTTCACTATACATTCATCGTGATTACCTTCATGTAAGTCTGGAGTGCTCCCTGTAATCCTCCTTGTTCTAGTCCATTATCTTCCATTCTCCTGTATGACAGCTTTGCACATTCTTCTCTTTCCTCAGACACACTCTTCTAGTTTCTTTTATGCTTTCTTTACCTTTTAGTAGGGCTTGAGTACAGACTTTGAGCCCTTTCGTTATTTTTTCTACTCTTAATTCTTTTTTTTTGGATACAGAGCCCCAAGCTGTCACCCTGGGTAGAGTACTATGACATCACAGCTCACAGCAACCTTTAACTCCTGGACTTAAGTGATTCTCTTGCCTCAGCCTCCCAAGTAGCTGGGACTACAGGCACCTGCCACAACGCCTGGCTGTTTTATTTATTTATTTATTTATTTATTTGGTTTCAGCTGTCATTGTTGTTTGGCGGGCCTGGGCTGGATTTCGAACCCGCCAGCTCAGGTGTATGTGGCTGGTGCCTTAGCTGCTTGAGCCACAGGTGCGGAGCCTCTACTCTTAATTCTTCAGTGATCTCATCTGTCTTGTGACTGTAAATGTAATCTATGGCATTGGTGACGTCTACATTTATATCTCTAGCCAGGGCCTTGCTACTACCTAGTTGGCATTTCCCTTGAATATCCAATAGGCATCTCTTAAACTGTTAGAAGCCTGCCTCCTGACCCTTAATTTGAAATTTATTTCTCTTTCTTATCCCAATAAATGACAATTCCGTCCTTGCAGTTACTTAGACAAAAAGCCTTGGTGTCATCTTTGGCTTCCGTCTCTACCTTCAAATTCTCTTGACTCTATTCTCAGAATGTAGACTGTTCCCTTCCCACTTCCTCCTGCTTTTGGATTTTGGTTCCAAGCAGCATCGTCTCATCTGGATTATTGAAGTGGCTGCCTCTTTGTGCTTTCTTCTTCTGTCCGGGTCTTCATTTTGTGCATATTCTATGTAGAGTGATCCTTTAAACACAAGAGCCCCCTCTTCTATTCAAAACCATCTTAGTCACTTTCATTCTGGATCAGGGTAAAGGCCAGAGTCTTTAGAGTGTCTTGAAAGGTCCCAGATGATCTGGCTCCTGATGGGGCGCTGACCTCATCTCCTGTTATTCTTGCTTTTACTCATTTTCTCTGGGCATATTGGCATCTTGCTATTCCTCAGACATGCCACACCATTCTACATCTCAGATGTTCTCCCTTGCTCTGCCTCGAGCAGCCTTTCATTTATAGAACTGGTGGTGCTTTCACTTCCTTCAGATCTTTGCCCAAGGTTACTTTCTTCGGTGACTTTCCTGTTCACCCTTATCAGAAATTGTAACCTCCTCCCCTTAGATTTCCTATCTTGTTATTTTGCTTTTTTCACCATAGTTATCAGAATGTGACTTACCATATATTTATTTTTAAAAAAAATTGTTGCCCCCTCTATTAAGCTCTGTGAAGGTAGAGGTTTCTTTTT
Organism: Otolemur garnettii; assembly: GCF_000181295.1. Taxonomy (NCBI): domain Eukaryota; kingdom Metazoa; phylum Chordata; class Mammalia; order Primates; family Galagidae; genus Otolemur; species Otolemur garnettii. The sequence goes on from NW_003852402.1 coordinate 20,566,253, forward strand.
TCTTTCTTTCTTTTTTTTGAGACAGAGGCTCACTTTGTCACCCTTGGTAAAGTACCATGGCCTCATGGTCAGAGCAACCTCATACTCTTGGGCTCAAGTGATCCTCTTGGTTGGATTCTCAGCCTCCCAAGTAGCTGGGACTACAGCTGCCTGTCACAGTGCCTGGCTGTTTTTTAGAGATGGGATCTCTCTCTTGCTCAGGCTGGCTTTGAACTCCTGAGCTCAGGAGATCCACTTGCCTCGGCCTCTCAGAGTGCTAGGACTACAGGTGTGAGCCACTGCGCCTGGCCCCAAAATAGAGATTTTTATCTATTTTGTTTATTTCCAAATCTCCAGACACTGTTAAATCATACATACCAAGGAATTTGTTGAATGAATGAATGAATGAATAAAATACTGAAAGCTTTGTGTAATCTGCCTCCCTGTCCCCTGTCCTTTCAGATTTATCTTCTGCTTTTCTGGTCTTCTTGTTACATAATAGATAAAAGTCTTTTTTCAGTTCTGTTTTTATACCATGCTTCTTCCTTTCCCAGAACCTTCCTATGTTTCATTTCCTCTGTGTGGAATACTCTTTCATTCCCTGCCCCTTTCCCCTCCTTGCCTAGTTAATTTGTACTTGTCCTTCAGATATCAGGTCAAGTCCCTGTTTCAGAGAAGCTCTGGATTAGGACCCTTCCTGTCTTCTCTTAGTCATGCTGTTTTATCATCTGTCTTACCATTTAGACTGAAAACTTTATAGGGCATGGCCATTGAGTAAGTATACTGCTTGCCAGTGTATGTGACTTAGTAACAAATCCTTAATACATACTTAGAATACTCCCTAAGTCAAACAGTTTTTCCACAAGGAGCACACAAGGGTGATCCCTGGCATGTGGAGTTTGCAGTAGGGTTTGCTCTCCTGAGAATCTAATGCCGCCCCTGATCTGATAGGCGGCAGAACTTAGACGGTGATGTGAGAATGGCTGTACGTACAGATGAAGCTTCCTCAGTTGCCCAGCCTGCCTGCCCACAGCTTACCACCTCTGTTCTAGGTTCCTCACAGGCTGCAGACCAGCATGGTATAGGCCCAGGGGTTGGGGACATCAGATCTGTGGTTAGGAATGGCAGCTTTTTGGAAAACTTCATGATATTGAATCAAACATGACGAGTAGTAATGATTTGGTTAAGTATGGGTTAGAAATGAACTTTGTATTTCATAGTTGACATTATGTGAGGAGATATGAATCTGTATAGAATCTGGCACAAGAAATTCTGGTTTGAGTCACTGGGGAAATGTGTATTGGTTGGTATTCTTGCTGACATGTAGGGCATGTAAATGATCCAGTACCTTTAGTTGCTTTGATATTTAACTTTCAAAAGAAGTAAAAGACAGATTAACTCATTTGTCAGGCAGTGGTTAATTTTGTCAGTAATTTTATGCTTGAAAAAGTACTTGGGTAAAGTTAGTACTTTTTCATTTTTTAGGATTATTTTAAAGATTAGATAAAGTAATGTATATGAAAGGGGTTTCTATTGCCCTAGGTAGAGTGCTGTGGCATCATAGCTCACAGAAACCTTGAACTCCTGGACTTGAGCAATCCTCTTGCCTCAGCCTCCTAAATACTGGGACCACAGGTGCCCACCTAGTTTTCCATTTTTAGTAGAGACAGGGTCTCGCTCTTGCTCAGGCTGGTCTCAAAACTCATGAGCTCAATCGATCTGCCCCTCTCAGCCTTGCAAAGTGCTAGGATTATAGGCATGAGCCACCACACACCCAGCATAAATGAAAGTATTTTAAAGTACATGTCCAATTTATTTTTAGTTGTGAATGTTAGGCAAATATGTTTAAGATTCTTGTTATTGTTTACTCATTCAAAAATGGGGATAAAATTAACATTGGCCCTAATGGGTTATCATGAGAATTAGATGAAATAGTAATGTATGCATTCAAAGAGCTTGGTATACTGTAAGTCCGTGGAAAATGTTCAGTATTATGTTAACTGTTGTTATTAACAATCTTTTTGAGTTTACGTGCTTTGATTTTTAAGTCATTATAGAGAATCTGATTTGTTTCATTACAATTCAGGGTCTAGTCTCTTTTGTAACTTTTTGTTCTTTAATTACTTTGTACTTGTTATCTTAACTCCTTTAAAAAGGATAAATGGTATTTGTATACCTAATTAAAGGTTATAAATTACTGATGCTTTTAAGATGCTCACACAGAAAACACCAAAATCTATTGGTAAGTAGAGTTGAATAATCTCCTTTCTATGGGAACTTTTTCTTTTTTTTAGGCCGGGGCTGGGTTTGAACCCGCCACTCCGGCATATCGGGCCAGCGCCCTACTCCTTTGAGCCACAGGCGCTGCCCGAGAACTTTTAAAACAAAATATATGCACCATTGTTTATTCCTGGGATGATTTGGGTGAGTTTCTAATGCTGGAAATTATTGCATGATTCTGAAAGGAGTATTGATGTCTTGTTGTGACTGCCACCACTATAACTGCTGCTTCTGAAGGGTGCCCACAATCCCCTATCTTCTTTGTAGGTTGACTAATACCACAGATCTATTCTTTTCTCTGTTGTGGTATGTAGTGTGTAGAACAAAATGTAACAGGGGATGACTCTAAGTGATCCCTACAGCCTTTCATAGTGCCTGGAAAATAGTGGATGTTCACTAAATACTCATTTATGCTTGAAAGGCAATAAGAACCAAGGAAAGATTGATCATATATGGGAAATATTCAAATGTGTGCAAAAAAACCTGTAACCTTTATAAAAGAGAACTGTGGACAGCAGAGATCAAAACAACAAAAAACTCATTGAACACTTTGAAGAGGCTCTAAATTAGAGGCTGTTACATTTTTTAATGCTCTGTATATTTGTAAGGATTGACTCTGGGGTATAGTAACCAACAAAAACAAATGTCAATATATATTCTCTTATAGATTTACCAAAAATTTGTCTCCTGATAAGATAAATCTAAGTACCCTTAAAGGAGAAGGTGAACTGAAGAATTTGGAGTTGGATGAAGAAGTGCTGCAGAATATGCTGGATTTACCAACATGGCTTGCTATTAACAAGGTGTTCTGTAATAAAGCATCCATTAGGGTGAGCTTTTATCTGTGCTTTGATATCTGTGGAATTGCCTTTTATGTTTTCATTTTACATTTCTTGTCTGTCTTCTAAAGCAAATTTTGTTCTATATGTAATTTTGTAAAGAAGCATGAAAAATACCTTTGCACAAATGATTGCATGACAGTGGGTGTTAAATAATTGAAGTCATGTATTGCTAACTAAATACTATGTAGGTCATTTTTTTTTTTTTTTTTGAGACAGAGCCTCAAGCTATCCCCCTGGGTAGAGTGCCGTGGCATCACAACTCACAGCAACCTCCAACTCCTGGGCTCAAGCGAGTCTCCTGCTTCCACCTCCCAAGTAGCTGGGACCACAGGCACCTGCCACAACGCCTGGCTATTTTTTTTGGTTGCAGCCGTCGTTGTTTGGTGGGCCTGGGCTGGATTCGAACCCGCCACCTTAGGTGTATGTGGCTGGTGCCTTAGCTACTTGAGCCGTAGGCACCGAGCCACTATGTAGGTCTTGATTTTTGTTCAAAATTTAATTGTGTTAATATTTTACATAAAATTATTGTTTGTTAATAAAATACTTGTTTCCATTTGGTAAATTTTCAAAGATAGTTTTTTTTTCTATAGGATTTATTGTTAGATGGTACAATTTTAATTTGTAGTGAGGAGATAATTGATTTCAAATGAAGAGATAAGGACCAGTAAATTCTTTCTCTACACATACTTTTTTTTTTTCAATTTTATCCCTTGTTTTCTCATTTTGAGATTTTTAAAGTTTTTTATTTCTTCTTATTACTCCTATTACTGTAACTTTTTTTTTTTTTTTTTTTTGCCATTTTTGGCTAGGGCTGGGTTTGAACCTGCCACCTGTGGCATATGGGCCTGGCCCCCTACTCCTTTGAGCCACAGGTGCCGCCATAACTGTAACTTTTTCTACATATCTTTGTCTCTACTCATATGATGATTTGTATCATTTCTCCTCTTAAAGACCAAGCTTAGTTTGAGAGTCTGCTCAGGAGAAATACTGCATGCCAATTTATGTCATAAGTTAAAATTTGAGCTCCTAAGAAAAGCTTGTAGAAAAGGTTCCTATGTCCTTCACTGGTCACCCTAAATTTTTGTCTGTCCTCCATAAAGCCAACTATCTACAAAGACTTGACACTTTTGGTACAGGAAATATGTGAGCATTATTTGATATTGCCTATGTTTCATATTAGTGGCTCCACTTTTGTATTGGTCTGGAATATTTATAAAACGACTGGGAAGAATTCTAAGATTAAACACAGATCGTTAAATGAACAGAACACTGTTTATGCTTTGCTAGCAACTCTTAGTTTAAATTATGAAATTAAAATGTGGTTTAAGAACTGGGGAAAAAGATACTTCCAAGAATTAGGAGTTTCCATTTAAGATGACTAAAAAAATGCAGCTAGTAATATTTTCTTTTGTAAAATAGTTTTATCTCATTTCAAAAGTATAAATGAGTTGCTTAGGGTTGTTATTTTATAATTTGAGGAAAAAGTCATTTGATATAATTTGATACATCTGTCATATTAGAGATGAATTGTGTTGATACTGCTTTTTTCAATTTTTTTTTTTCTGGATAGTGCTTTTTAAAAAAATAATTCATTTCAATGACAGTTTTTTGCTTTCAGATCCCATGGACAAAATTGAAAACACAACCCATCTGTCTGGTGAGTCTTGAAACCACCTCCGACATAAACATATATTCACATTGTCTAGCTACCTTGTTAGCATTAATGTTTTGCTTCATGAAAAAAATCTCCTGGGTTTTTCACTAATTAGCTTTCATTTTATTTTGGTGGAATTTAGTTTTCTTAGCTGTTAAATGAGAAATTTAAACTTCAAAATAGGAAGATCTTTAAAGTTTTTCAGTTTTCTAAGTTAGTACATTATTTTATTATATCATTTAACTTTTTATTGACATACTATGGGATTCTTCTTAATAACATTTGATTCTGTCTTTTGTGGGTTGCTGGTTTTACTGATACAATAAATTAAGTAATGTGTTTTTTTTGTTTTTTTTTTTGAGATAGAGTCTCACAGTCAGTCTCACAGTCACAGCTAGGGCATCATAGCTCACAGAAACCTCAAACTTTGGGGCATAAGTGATCTTTGTCTCAGCCTCCCAAGTAGCTGGGACTACAGGCATCTTGCTGCAATGCTCAGTTAGTTTTTCTGTTTTTAGTAGAGACAGCATCTCTCTCTTACTCAGGCTGTATCAAACTCCTGAACTCAAGCTGTCCACCCACCCTGGCCTCCCAGTATGTTGGGATTATAGGCATGAACCAGTACCCTGGTCAAGTAATTTATTCTTTAATATAATTTGCATTTTAAGGAAAGTTGAAGAAAATAGAAAGTTGTTTGTTTATTGATTCATTCCCCAAATATTTATGGCATACTTTCCCTGTGCTCTGAGGGAATTTATCTTTTAATAGAGGAGACTAACCATAAACAGGTGAACAAATGAGATAGCTTCAGATAATAAATGCTTTATATAAAACAAAATAATGACTGGAGTTGTATTAGTGATGACCGCTAAGGACATCTTT